>NW_021940565.1:3307636-3322945 GCF_001715985.3 Manacus vitellinus
GCATCCGCTTCCACGACTTCCTAGGCGACTCGTGAGCGCCGGGGATGCGGCGGGAGCGGGAAGGGGGGGTGGGAACTCCGCGCAGCTCTGGGTTCCTTCCAGATGGGTGAATTCCGCGTGTGGAATTGTGTGTGCGTGTGCCCGGCGCGGGGCGGCACAGTTCCATGGGCTCGTTCCAAAAATGTGGGTTTTTTTTTTCTCTCGTGGAGCCGCAGCCCCCGCCCGGGGAGCTCGGCGGGGCGGGACGTGGTGGATGTCCCGATGGAGCCGGACGCGGTGGGTGTCCCGGCGGGGCGGGACACAGTGGATGTCCCGATGGAGCCGGACGCGGTGGGTGTCCCGGCCAGGCGCACACGGGCTCCTGCGGTGGGGCAGAGCCGCTCTGAAAACGCCACAACCCGCGGCAGGCAAAGCCGGGCTTGCCAGAGCAGCGCTTAGCGGAGGCCAATCCCAGAGCTCAGCTCGGGTGTCACTTACATCCCGGGTATGTGGTGCAGCAGCGGCAAAGGGCTCTGATCCTGCCTGAGCCCGACCTGGAGAGCCACGTGCCGCCGTCCGGCACCGTGTCCCGCAAAGCCTGTTGCTCCATTTTTGACACAGCCGCAGAATGTTTGGGACTCGCTCCCGGCAACGCTTGGCAGGCTTGAATCAGCGTTTGAGTCCCCTTATTGTCGGCATTGTGAACTTGGGTAAATGGGGAAAAAAAGGAACCCTCTGAGCTGCGGGGCTTCCAAGACTGGCTGTTCCAGCCTGGTTACCCACGTGGAACCTTTCTTGGACAGCTTCTGCTTGGTTGGTTGCTGCTATTTATTCAAGGAGTGTACTTATTGTGTAGGGAGACTCGTGGCACCAGTGGTGGGGTGGCTGCCCCGTAACTTCCTGGTGATCCAGGCTCTGGCAGAGTTGCAGGTGCCTCACTTGACACTTCCAGCACAATTCCCAAATCTCTAAGACAGGGCATTCCCAGCTGCTGTGTTGTGTGGCTGTATTCAGTGAACACTGGGGGCCAGGTAAAGCACAGTGCAGTGAGATCTGTGAGTGTTGAGCTGAGAAATGGTGCAACGAGTCCCTGATAGGGAATTTGAAGTGCTGGGGATGGCTTTGCATTAGCCTGTGGAAAGTCCTGACAGCTGGGAGCCTTTTTGCTACAGCCCATCATGCTGCTGGGCTGCACTGCTGCCTTTCTCTGTCTACTGGTTACCTAACTATAGTGTAAGACTAATATTTGCCTGCTCTAAAGACTCAAAATCCACTGTAACAAGCACTGGGCAAAAGCGAGGTGACACTATTGTTGTTACAGTAGCCAGAATGTGATGTTGACTTCTGGCCTCCCCTGTTAGTTGATTCATTCTTATATTTTCATTAAGTGCATTTAGCAGCTCACAGCAATGGCTGGTTTAAGGTTTTATCCTATCACATTCTTTTGCGTTGCGTGACATACTTGAGCGTATCTCCTCACAGTGCTGGATGAGGTATACAGGATAGTGACCAGCCTTGTGAACCAGTGATCATCTCTGCAGTCACGTGGCAGGTTGGCATCCTCACACATGTGGTCTCTGGAGTGCAGGGTACACATGGCTCTCCCAGACTTCCTCACGTGGCATGGTGTCCACCTCCACACCAAGAAACATGCGCTCTTCCAGCACCTCCTGTGGGAGCAGGGTGCAGTGAGTTTCTCAGAGCATGATGAGCAGAGTTTATCTCATGAAGGCTTCTAGCGATAGGGAAGGCAAAGTTCCCAGGACAGGATTTCCACTTACCACAGAGACGGGCTGTTCCTGCATTTATCTCTGTGCCATGCAATCTGTGCAGGTCTTTGTCTGTGGCACAGACTAAACTGACGTCTCACCCTAACACCAGCTCCTGCTCTCTCCTTCCAGATGGGGCATCCTCTTTTCCCACCCGCGGGACTTCACCCCCGTCTGCACCACAGAGCTGGGCCGGGCGGCCAAGCTGGCGGCCGAGTTCAGCAAGCGCAACGTGAAGATGATCGCGCTCTCCATCGACAGCGTCCAAGACCACCTCTCCTGGTGCAAGGTACAGGGCTGGGGGGGAGTGCAGGGGGAGCTGGCACTGCTCCAAAGGCCAGAGGAGACGCCCATACAGAACACGGCACAGGCTTGGAGCTACAAACCTCACATCCCAAAGCATGGAGCTGTTAAAAGTCAGAGCAGGAAGGTCTTCTCCCTCTTCATGGAGCGCTCCGAAGTTCAGGGCACTCTATGCACTGACACTTTGATACGAGAAGAAAACAATATTACTGCCAAAAAGGGTTAAAACATGTGAAGGTGATGCCAAAACCTGAGGGGAAGGCAGCCAATCCACAGACCCTCAAAAAGTTCTGTAATAAAACAGGAAGGGAAAAGAGGCATCAGAGGTGAAGAGATGGTCTTCAAAGGATGTGATTTGTACTTAGGGAGGGAAAATAAAACAGAGAACAAACAGGACATGTTAAACATAAAGCCACAAGTAGGAGAT
Organism: Manacus vitellinus; assembly: GCF_001715985.3. Taxonomy (NCBI): domain Eukaryota; kingdom Metazoa; phylum Chordata; class Aves; order Passeriformes; family Pipridae; genus Manacus; species Manacus vitellinus. The sequence goes on from NW_021940565.1 coordinate 3,310,115, forward strand.
TGTTAAATGTAAAACCATCACAAGGGAGTATAAAAAAAGATGGGAACAGAATAGCTTGCTAAAGGAACTTGAAAGGAACTAAAGAAAAACTTCAAAGGCAGTCTCAGCAATGGTGTGCTGCCAGGGAGAATGACTCCAGGGCTCAGAGGTGCTTAGGCTGTAAAATGAGTACTTCAGACAGATATGGTCAGTGTAAAAATCCCTGTGTGAATTACCTGCCACTTTCTTAGCTCTTAAAATTGGGAATGTTCTCACACTTTTTCCAGGGGTGAGACGTGCATGCAATAAGAGGTGTAAAAGGTGAGAAATTTCCACTCAGACACTGTTTCATGACTGACTGGCTTTACAAATTACCCAATTGCTTTATTGCCTAAATTGACCTTCGTACCTGAGTAGTTCATGACCAGTGTCCCATCAAGCCTCAGAAGGGCTTGGGAAAACCAGTGTACAAATACCACACCAGTAAATGAGATTTCTGTGCTGGTCAAACTGGCTGAAACTAACCATCAAATTAGTGAGTAACATCTCATTAAATATAATAGAAAATTTGGGTTGTGCTTTCGTAAGGGAGTCTCATCTCTTGATTGGCTAAATCCCTTTGAATTAGGGTATTGCTGACTTCTAAAAAGTCCAAGAAACTTTCCAATTAATTCAGCTTTGTGAAGGGCAGACTCTTTCCTGCAGGGAGACAGGAGGAAGCAGCAAGTTGTGTCAAGGGAGGGAAGTGCTGAGCTCCCTCCAGGGCCTGCAGGGCTCTGTGGGGTTCAGCATACTCAGGTGATCTGGAAAAGGCATGAACAACAAGCTGACTTTGCTGATGGTAGGGAATTATTCAGCACAACCTCAGGTAAAACCAGGAGAAGTTGCACAACAGCTTCTCGATGTTTGATGAGAGGCAGAGTAAGAAAACCTTCTGGGACAACCACAGAGAAAGGCAGAGGGCAGTGACCCAAGCTGTGGTGAGCTTTCTGTCAAGCTGAGAGAAGCCTTGGAGATGCCTGGGAGACAAAGGTTTGGAAGTGTCAGCTCAGCACCTGTCAAAAAGAAACCTGTGAAAGTCCTCCAGAGCAAAAGGTCCAATTGGTGAGGATAAATCCATAGCAGACTGGAGTCTTCCATCCAGCCTGTGTTTAAAATCACCCAACTCACAGACTGCAGTGGAACAAGAAAAGGTGCAGAGGGGAACAAACCTGCCTGCAAGTAGAACTTCAGATAATGTGGAAATCTGAAGAGCTGAACTAGAAAGGCAGGTGTTAGGGCCTGCTGCAGTTCTGAGACCAGGGACAGCACCCCAAAGGTTCTCTTGCCCAGCCAAGGGGAAAAAAAAAAAGAGCTTAACAGAGGTACCAGGCCTTGGCAGAAGCTGGCTGTGTTAAGAAAAACAATTAAGTCTTCATTAAATGTTGGATTTAAACCTAGAAACTGCAATTTCCTTCACTAGATCTAAACTTGGAAGGAGTGAGCAAAACTTTGGGCAGACCTCTCTGTGCAACATTCCTTTACATACCTATGCTTTCTCTTTGGATGAAGCTCCTAGCAGCAGTGAGAGGATGAAGCTGTTTTTATCTGGAGCCCAGCCTGTGAGGAAGCAAGTGGGCAGGAGTGGTGGCTGAAATCCTACATGAAACAATAAAGACACTTCTGCTTGCTTTGCTGCCAAATTTCAGTGGGCAGTTGGGGCCTGGAAGGGTGGAACCAGTGTAGCCAATAATCCTCATGTCAGTTTGCTCAACTCTGCTTTCCCAGCCAAAAATGTCACTGCTGTTCTTAGCCATCCCAGGCCAAGACCCAGAGGCTTGCTCCAGGACTCAGAACAAGGCTGCAGCTCAGCCAGGGGTTGATCCCACTTTCCTACCTCCCAAGTTGGTGTGCTGCTTCTCTAAGGGCTGGCTGAATGCACAAGCTGTTTAAGCAGGGCTGGCTGGCATGTCCTGTGCGTGTCAGAGGAAGTTTCAGTGCTCTCTTTGGCCACTGATGCCTTTACCTTAGTGAGTCAGGGGTGAATAAAGCACTCCAGTGATGTCTGGTTTCAGCTTGGACTCTGGAAAATAAAATAATTCATAGAGAAGTGAGTTGTGGCTGTCCCATTGCAAAACAGGGTGTGGTTTGTGAGGCTGTTTTGTAGAGCTCCCCAGGTCATGAAATTACGTGCATTTTGGAACGAGTTACAGTCCACATGATTCAGATATTACTTCTCAAAATCTCTCTTCATCCTCCAGCCCCTGCTCTGAAGAGGGAAGGAGTGGGTGCATGTCATTTACTGCCCTCCATCCTCAGCCTCCTGTGACTCTGTGGGGCATTCAGCAGCATTTTGCCTCACCTGAACTCTCCAGCCTTGCTTTCCTTTCCTGCTCTGCTCTGACAAGGCAGGTCTGCAGGAGAACAGAACAGATTCCTTCCTTCCTTCCAAGGCAGGCCTGACCACAGCCCAGCTGAGATAAATGGCCCCTTTTTGCAGTGCAGTGCTGACTCAGAAAGGCCCGGGGGGGAAATGAGCAAAAAGTTGGAAAGGAAACATCTTGCCACGTATGCACCACTTGACGTGCTTGCAGCATCCTGAGCAGCCAGGTCAGGGTCACAGCCTCTCATGTGGGTGTTGCAGTTAGTTCTGTCCCCGTGTAGCGTGAAGAGGATGGAAGGAACAGGCTGCTCTGTTCTGGGGCAGAAACCTTGAATTAAACTTGCTTTGATGCTGGCAGCTGCTCTGGTTGTGCTGCCTCGAGCAGGCTCCTCCCAGCGCTGCTGAGGCTCAGTATGACCTGTGAAGTTGCTACTGCAAACTCCAGTGATAACTTGAATGCTTTGGCCAAGTCCAGACCAGATTTGGAGATGCTCAAAATACAGTTTCCCTGTGAAGCAGGTCAAGTTTAGGCTAGCACAGGGAGTAACCTCATAAACCACGGTCACATGCAAGAGCCTGCAGGGCTGTTGAAGGGAATGGTTTTCTCTCCTGTCCCAGATGTGGTTCAAAAAGGAGTGTGCAGTGTCCAAGCACCTGTGCTCAAACATCCACTCTTGCTTTCAAGAGCCTTTAGTTAAGTAAGATGGGAATAAGAATGGAGCTGGTCCCTTACACAAGACCTACAAAGTGTTGGACACTTGACCTTTGTTAGCTGTAGAGTTGCTGGTTTGCTCTGCTGCTAAAGAAACTGTTCCTTAAATGCACAGTTCAGTTCAGGGGTGGCACCAACACGTCTGTCAGTAGTGCTGGATCATGTACTGGGAGAAAGTTGGAAGAGGGACACCTGTTCTCAGGGAAAAGTGGGTAAATCTCCCTGAGTCACTTACACTGGCAGGACTTCCCTATTGCTCCATACCCACAACCTGGGAAAAGCAGCTGGTCCACGGGCAGCTGAGCCAACGGGGTGTGAGCACAGACAGCCTAAGAACTAACCTCTAAGAGCAAGGCACTGTCCAGCCTGACACGAGAGCTTCTGGTTTGTTACCTGGTTTCTGGAAACGGAAAAACTCCATGGAAGGCCACGAGTCCCTGGCTGTGCTGTCCCAGCCTGAGACTTTGGGGCCAGTCAAACCACGGGCTCCTGCAGAGCAGCTGCTGAACATGTTTCTGTCTGGTGCCTGCAGCCAGGAGCATGAGTGCACCGATGGTTTTGTCTCTGCAGGACATCAACGCCTACAACGGGGAACAACCCGCGGAGAAACTGCCCTTCCCCATCATCGCTGACAAGGACCGGGAGCTGGCTGTCCAGCTGGGCATGCTGGACCCGGACGAGCGGGACAAGGACGGCATGCCCCTGACTGCCCGTGTGGTGAGTGCCCAGCCCCGCAGCACCTCTGCCTTCTCTGCCTGCCGTCCTGCCCTGTGTCCGTGGGGCTGTGCTTGAAGATGGGAGCAGCTTACCTGGGTGGACACGGCCATCTTCAGGAGCTGGGTGGACTCTGTTGGTGTAGAATGATGAGGAAGAGGAGGTGCAGTGCTGGTTTGCTGGCAACAGCTCCACCTTGCTGTTGCCACCCACTCGTCCTGGTTGTGCCTGTCCTGACCTAAATTTCGTCAGTGCTTGATCTGCTGGACTTTCCCTCTCCCCTCCTGTGCTTGCATTAGAAGGGCACAGGTCAAGGGGAGAAAACATTTCATGCAGCAAAACAAGCTGGCATTGGAAACAGGACTTCCCAGAGCAAAAATGTGTTCCCTGGGCATCACTTATTCTCTAGGAGATCCCCACCATGGCATCTCCCTTGTCCCAACACCTGTGGTCAGGCAGGCCACCTCCCAGGAAAGGAAGGGACAGCAAGGCTGAGCAGATCCAGCAGAGCCAGCAGAGCAGTTGGACAAACATCTGCCCAGCCCCTGACTTTGTCTCCCTGTGCTCAGGTGTTCATTTTTGGTCCGGATAAGAAGCTGAAACTCTCTATCCTGTACCCAGCCACCACTGGGAGAAACTTTGATGAGATCCTGAGAGTGGTGGACTCCCTGCAGCTGACAGCCTATAAGAAGGTTGCTACCCCTGTGGACTGGAAGGTGAGGAGGGGAGCAAAGCTCACAGCCAGGAAATGTGGGAGACCCATGGAGTGGGGAAAGCAGCAGGTGGGAGCAGCCTTGCCTCTGAAAACTCCCATCTCTTGCAGCCTAAGCTCCCAGTGGTTTGTGCCAGCTCACCCACCAGCCCACCTCCCAGGGAAGCACACCTTTACAGAGGGCTTGGAACACCAAGGGGGAGCCAGCCTTAGCAATAGGAATGGATGAGCAGACTTAGGCAAGCTGTGCTCCCACCTGCATCACAGAGATGCCCAAACTCCCCTCTTGTTACTCCCCGTTCCCATGGGAGTGCTTTGGGGAAGAGCTGGGCTGTGGGATCCTGTTGGCAGGGCTAGCAGATGGCACAGCTCTCCCGTTGGACATCACCCTTGTCTCCTGGTGTAGCTCCCACTCAGCCCTCACTGGCAGCTCCAGGCAGAGCTGCACGGGATGTGCTGGGGTGCTGGGGCCGAGTGCTCCCAGGGAGGCAGTGCCACCTGCACCCGAGCCTGCCAGCTCCTCTGCTGCTCTCACAGTTCCCATTTGCTCCCCAGCCTGGTGACAGTGTCATGGTTGTGCCCACCTTACCTGATGAGGAAGCCAAGAAGCTCTTTCCCAAAGGAGTCTTCACGAAGGACCTCCCGTCAGGCAAGAAGTACCTGCGTTACACCCCACAACCGGAGTGAGGTCTGTCTGTCCATCCCGCCGGGCTGCACGCCCCTGGAGCCTTCCCCGTGCCCAGCTCCTGCCCCTCTGACACCACACGATCAAGCATTCTTGTACCATCACACTGATGGCGCACCACAGTACAAAATCCTCCCCATCCCTTTCATCCCCTGCTTCCCCTCAAAACTAAACCTCTGGGTGTTTTCTTGCCTTGAATCAGCCCCACAAGGAAGGTGAGCAGACCAGTGAGGGGTCCAGGGCTCGTGCTGTGGAGTCTCTCCTGTTTGGTTACCAGCCAAGCTTTTTCCAGAGGCATGGTGAGAAGTGTGGTGTCAGCAGCCAGGGCCCAGAGGGGTGTCCTGCTGGGACAGGGAGCTCTGGGGCCTCCAAACTGCTGTGTGCCTTTCAAGGCAGCTGTCACTAACACGTTAACACCTTTGGTCCCATGAGTAAGGGAGGAGCTGCAGAGCCAAATCTCTCACTTCTTACTGCTTTGTCATCTCTTGCTGGAGGTTGATTGGTTTTGGGTTTTATGGAAGAGGGAATCAAGCAAATAAACTGACCTTCAGTACTACCTGCAGTGTCCCTCGTCTGTCTCTGCTGGGCCCCACGGCATCCTGCACAATTTACTTTGTTTCCTGTGGCCATGCAGCTGGGATGGGTGCCCGTGCTCCTGGGTGGGTGGCAGCAGCACAGACTTCCCTTGTTCTTGCTCTGTAAGGAAGGCATTTTGAAAAGAGGTTGTCCCAGGGCACACAGGCAGTGTGCTCCCCCTCGTCATGGCAGAGTCTCAGCAGTGGGAAGGAGACACCTGCTCAGGGAACATGCCTCAGCCTGGCCTTCTGTTAGTACTGGGGGAGTCCTACTCTTCTTCCCAGAAGAAATTCCAAATTCCTGCCTGCTCTTCCTCACCTACACCTCAGGGATTTGTCAAGAGATGAGCGATGTTTTAATATAACACTAGGAAAGAAACCTGCTCACCAAATAGCTCATAGGCTGGCTGCCAGCATCCCTCAGTGCCCAGCACAACCAGCAACACTTTAAATGAGCAGCTCTAAGGAAATCAACTGGCTTGGGGCACAAACATCTCCCCCCAGCATGTGGGGAATAGCAGGGTTGATGCTCATGGTAAGCAAGGCACTGGATGCAATGAGATACCCTCCAGCATCCTGTGGATTCCAATCCTGCAGCAGCATCCACACCCTTCTTTCATTACCCAAAAAAAAATTATATTAATTTTTAATTGCCTTCAGGAACTATGAAGTGAATATTGGTGTATTTCCCCAAATGGCCTTTAAATGAACCTTCAATATGAAACTGTATTATTCCTGTATATTACTTTTTCTAGAAGATAGAAACAGCTGGTCTCTGGGCTGACTTTTGTTCTCGCTCTTCCACTCTGCATGAAGTGGGAGGGGGAATCTGCAATTTCAGAGGGGAAACGTCTCTTTTCTGTGCAGTTTTTCAGCTTTATCAAACTTGGCAGCTTCCCTAGTTCCCCGTGGCTGGGCTGTGCAAATTCCTGGGTTTCTTGCTGTTCCCTCAGCACACAGCCCTTGCCTTGATCTGGTTTCCTAAGGCAAAAAAGGGACGTCTGCCCCCTCCGAGCTTTCCAACCAACTGCCCCATTTTCTGGAAGCTTGAGGACACAGCCCCATGGCACGCTTTGTGCAAACAGCCTGCCCTGAGCAACCCTAGAGAAGGGGCACTGCAGGGCCAGCACAACTTCTCTAGGACACCAGAGAAGGCACCTTGCAAGCAGGGACAAGGGGAAACAAATCCTGTCACACGGCCCAAGGGCTTAAAGTCAGCAGGAAGCAGCCACTGATCCCACTTATTAGGCAAGCTGATGACCAAAAGCCCAGGAATTCCTGCCCACTCCCTGGTGCTGCTGTGGCCTCAGAGGCACAAACCAGCCAGATGGAATCAAGCAAACACAGGGTTTGGTTCCAGTACAGCTCGAGTGGTTTTCTTTTAATCCCAGAGAAGTGAAATGCAACATTTGTTCGAGTTGGTAACAACATCCAGAGACAGAAGTCCAAGCCAAGTAAAGTCATTTACCAGTCCAAGACTCGGTAAAGTCATTTGTGTTTAAGGCACTCTGCAAAACCAGCTTTCCTCTCCTTCCGATTTTCCCCACGCGGCAGCAGAATACCTGGTTTGGTCTTTTCTCCATAGTGACATTCATATGTCCTGGCTCTTCTCACCATCTCCGGGAACTGGCAACAGCAAATCCAGCAGGAGCCGAACAGAGAAACGCCAGGAGGCCGGGTCAATAAATACGGACGGGCACGGGAGGGAGCGCAGGGGCTCCGAGCTTCTGCAGGAAGGGGACAAGCACCGGGTGCCCTCCCTGCAGGCACCGATGTGATTCCTCTTCCTTTCTCCCCCTCTCGGCTCCAAAAGGGGATGGGAGCGCAAGGCCCGCAAACGTCGCTCCCTAGCAGTGCTCTCAGACATGTGGCAGCACCCCAAAATGCAGGGGGCTGGGTGGGGGGAGACCCAGCTGCCCCCACTGTGCAGCACAAATGACACCACCCCCCCAACTTCCAGTTGTCAATAAATACCAATAAATAACTTAAATAAATAAATAGCCAAATAATTAAATAAATAAATAAATAAATGACCCGAGGACGCGAAGGAGGGGAAGGGGCACCCCGAGGCTCAGGGCAAGGGGAGCGTGAGGGTGGGCATTTCCCTGACCTGCCCCTCCCTGAGATAATGGGGTGCTGGTGCCGGAGGGGGGCACAGGGAAGGCATCCCATGGGGTGGTAAAACACAAGCCCAGGAGTCCGGGTGCTCATCCAGCCACAGGGATGTGAGCCAAACACGGACTCACACATGGGAGCTCTCACCCACCACCTCCCTCCCTTTCGTCTGAGCCCCACACTGGGGCTCCACTGCTCAGTGCCCACCCAGCACCTCCCCCCAATTGTGAGCACACACCTTTTGCCAACATGCAAAATGCCTGCACATTTCTGCAAACGTTGTTTGCCAAATTTTTTTGCAGACAATTTTTGCAAACTTTTTTTCCCCCTTCTTTTTTTAATGAAGAAATGCCCACGAAGACCACCCACGCATCAAACTGAGTTAAGTGCATCAAATCCAGCCATCAGAGAAGGAGTGGGCATAGAAATCTGGCAGAAGCCTGGAGAGGTGAACACAGGCATGGCCCCGGGGCTCAGCCAGCACCTGCCTGCAGGCTGGGGCAGCCCTGGGAGCTCAGGCACATGGCTACAGCGAGGCACTGAGTCTGACACTGGCACCAAGCACCTCCCTGGGGACGTTGTAGACATTCATAGAACAGAAATTCAGCCACTGCTGTCTCAGTGTCATAGCAGACGATGTGCCACGGCTCGGGCCATCCAGTACATCCCAAAAGATGGAAATGAATTCCACAGCATCTCTGCATCTGCATCCCCACTCTCCCAGACAACTGGAACCACGGCAGTGCCACAGCAGCTCCATGAGCTGACAGCTAGCATGCAGCCCTGGCCCTTCCCCATGAGTTCTGGGGAGCTGGCTTGCACAGCCTCTCTGGATGCAGCATCCTCTCCCAGTGGGAAGCCCATCTTGGGGTTACCCATTTATTGGGGAACTCCTTCCTCTGGCTTTTTAGCTCTGATGCTGCCGGGGGCGTTTCTGTCTCCTGGGTCAAAAGCATATACCTGCCTTACTTCAAACCAAAAGGTACTTACCCCTCCTCTTCAAATCCTTAAGGAAAATTGTATTTCAAGTTTCTAACCCCTCTCCACACACACACTTTTTGAGAAACAAAACATCAGTGATGGCAAAAGCTGCCATCAGTCCCACACCAGGACAAAACCACAGGTAGAGTCTCACAGGAGCAGGACATCTTCCCATGCCAGCAAGCTCCCTGTGGAAGCTCTGTGCCAGAAAACACAGCAAGCCAAAGTTCAGAGCCCCCTCTCCCTCCAAAGCTTTCCCACAGCAAGGCTTGTAGCCCCCCACAAAACCCCAACATAGGCACCGAAAGCAGCAGGTTCCCAATCCGCCGCAAGGCCGGGCGGGAGCAGCAGGACTGCAGGCCCGGCACAGGGAAGTGTGCATCAAGGCGTCAGAATGCAGCACTCCCAAAGGAAACAATAAATAAGGAATTGAACCAGCAGCAAATACTACCGAGGATAATAAATAGCGCGGGGATTTCACAGGGATTTTTGGTCTAATATGCCTGGGGAGCCCCTTTGCTGGCAGGGCCCGGGCGTGCACATCCCACCCTGGAAAAGCAGGAGATGCAGCTGAAGCTTTGAGGGAATGATGCCATGGGATGTGCAGGCACACCACAGGGAGGTGAGCAGTGCTGGGCTGGGCATCCCAGTACCCAGGTTGGGGGCAGCACTGCCAACACCTCAGGAAAGGCTTCGCATGGACATGTCACACAGCAATCCTCCCCAGGCTCTCCTGGCAGTGGGACAGCAGATAGGACCCTCCCAACAGGAATGACCTGCATCCCCAGGGCAGCACAAATCTCCTGTAATGTGAAGGTAGGGGTGTGAGCTGGAGGAGCCACAGGGCTTATGCCAGGACAGAGAGAGCAGAGAAAGCAGCAAAAGCTGTAACTGCCTGCCCAGGAGTTATGGGACACCAGGAGCAGCAGCAGCACAGCCGTGGCTTATGCCTCTGCTGCAGCTCCAGGCTGAGATCCTGGGAATGGCCAGTTGCATCCCACAGCACCGTGCTGCCCCATGGACCAGCCAATGCCAGCCATCCAGGCAGTGAGGGGTGAGAAGAAAGGCAAATAAACATCCCTTGTTGCCCCAAAGCACCTGTAGCACCAGGAGGCAGCCCTCAGGCAGCACATGCACCTCCTCCTTCCCAGGCAAAACTAGGCCTGCCCTGCACAGCCTCCACCCATGGAAAGGAGAGCCTGGGGAGTTACCACAAGGTGTGCCATCCCCTCCACTGGTGTCCCTGCCAGTAGCCAGCCTGCCCCACGGGTGGCTGAGGAAGAGGAGGGTCTCCATGTGAGCCAGCATTCGCATGGAAAATGAGCAAGCACCCAACTTCTAGCAAGGGACTTGGGTCTGCAATGAAGCAAGTGGGTCCCAGGGTACCTCCAAGCTGGTTTGGGTACCCCACACACACACAGTCAGTGAGCACCTGGGCTGGGTGAACAGGCACCACTCCCCATTTCTCACTCTGCTGAGAATCGGTTTTGCTTCCGTAAGAGACGGGTCGGTGGGACTGGGGAGGGGAGGTTGAGGAACTGCAAAGACTTAGTGCACCTTAAAACAAAAGGACATCTAACCTGCCCTTAGATCTCACTCCAAGACGGAAAAGAGCTATGGCATCTCCTACACTCACAACTACTCCAAACACACCCAGATGCATGCAAAACATGTCCCACTTCCCCTCGGCTGCAGAAAAACCCTCCCAGCTGGGGCCACCAGCCAGTGCTGGGCTCTGGCTCAGCACCCTGGCACTGTCTGTTCCCACCCCACTCCCGGGCCCTCCCGCCCAGCATCAGCAGGCAGGGCAAGGGGTTAAATTACCAATCTGAAATGCATAGGTATGGACACCATGGGGACTGGTGCCCCAGCAGGAAGGGGCACTGCAGGAGCCCTTCGCATCCAGCAGGCAAGGTCTTCACTTCTATCTCCAGCTGGGTGGAAAGCAGCATTCACCAAGGGCACGGTTCAATCACACCCATGGCTTCTTGCACTGCCCTACAAGGAAAGACGAGTCGTTTAGGTCAGACAGCCTCTGTGCCAGCCACAAGCCCCTGCGAGCACTCGATTCCACTTTCTGGGAAATCCTCCAGCTGGGCACGCCCTCTTCTGTGCCCTCGTGCCAGCCAGGCTCTATTTCTGACTCAGGAGGAGCCATGTTTCCAACCACAACCACAAAGGCAGGAGAACCCAAGAGGTCTGCTTTGGCTCAGAAACCCTGTTCGTTTGCAGCAGGCTGAGAGCACCCAGGTCCTCACGTGCGTGCCTGGCACTGCTCTACTTGGGAGGTATCACAACTATAGGCTGCCCTCGCTTGGGTCTCCACATGAGGACTTGGGCATCGTTGGCGTTGGGCTTCACTAGTGCGTTTGGTGGGATGGGCTCCATTCTGCTGAGGATCCGGGGCTGCTCCTGCTGAGTCCTTCCCACCAGCCGTGCCCGCTGCCCCAGCAGCTGCATGGGATCAACCTCAATGTCCACTCGCATCCTCCACTTTATAGTCTGCAAGATGATCTTTTCCTTGGTGGTGGTGTTCATGGCCACCAGCCACGTGGTAAAGCTCTGGTCCCTCTTAATCCTGGTCAGCAGCGGCACGTTACTGTTGCTCACGGGGACAGCCCACGTCACACTGGGGTAGAAATTGTCATTCATGCTCACCGAGAACCTGGAGATCTTGTTCGTGGGCCCGACCAGGGTCACGGTTTCTGTGGTGTTTCCATACCAGGGGTAGCTCACACCATCCGAATCGCTGATGGCTTTTACTCTTCCTTCTCGCAGGTCGGGCAGCTCCCAGCTTGACCTAAGTAAATGGGAAGAGAAAGGCCAGGTTAGCAGGGAAATGGCACCAACAGCACTTGGTGAGGGATGAGAAGGCCAGCAGCATGGGGACCCTCTTCCCTGCCTGCAGCAAGCTCTCAGAACCAACCTGAAGAACAAATTCAATGTTGGTTCCTTTGCTGAGACTCACACGTCCAACTGAAGCCTTTGCTCTGCCAACACAAATGTTATTTTAATTAATCTGCAATAAAACTGACTGGGCCAAAACCCATTGCCGAGTCTCTCTGGGGTCACTCTCTCCTTAGTCAGCTCCTGTGCTGGTGAACAGCCTTCCTCATTCACCAGCTGCAGCACCATGACCACTGCACTGGCCCAGCCCATCAGCTGCCACCCCAGCCCCACGATAAGTCTGTAATTTTTATGCCAGTAAATAAGGCACCTGCACAGAGACACAGACAACAATTAAATTCCACAATTATGCCTGCCACTGGTGCCATGAAATCTCTGCAATATGGCTGGGGGGGGAATTCCAGACCAAATCTTTGCTGACAATCTCATTACTAACACCTATTGCTACAGCAAGGGAGACAATCCCCACGTGGTAATTACAGGCCTGGAGTTCTGGTGAAACCTCCTACCAAGTCCAAGCTCTGGCTTCAAACACATCTAGTTTTTAAAGCTGCCTGGCACTGGGACCACACCTCTGCCATCCCCCCAGATGGCCTCCACTCACTGGATGTCCCCAAGCGCTCCAGTGCCACAGGCAGGTGGATCTGCCACGATGCAAGGATGCAGGCAGGCAGCACGAGGACCTGCTGCACACACTGCCCTGTGCTGGCAACCCCTGGCACCAGCAGTGGGAACACTCCATTGAGCCAAATGTACCCCTCCAGTCACCTCCAGTCCCTCTTTTATCACCCCTCTCCAAAGGCAGAGGACACAGTGACAGAGCCAACAGCTTTGCCCCTTGGTGTCCCCTCAGGTCACCACACACTCAGCCTTGAGAAAAGCTGTTTTCCAGCAGCCACTTCAGCCAAGTACTTCCCACTTCTAACACAAGCCAAGGGGGCAACTCCCCCAGCACTGCCCGCACTCACAACCCGGCCCCAGAGGGGAAGCGGTATTCGAGGGGAGACAGCGGCCACAAAGCCCCCGAGCGGGCAAGCCCCAGGCTACCGGGATGGTGCAGGAGACGCCGTGGCACACGAGGAGCAGGAA
>NW_021940565.1:3324130-3329516 GCF_001715985.3 Manacus vitellinus
GAGGAGGACTGCATGAAGCTGAACCCGTCCTTCGTGGGCATCGCGCTCAGCTCCCTGCTCGCTATCGACCTCTGGGCCTCCAAGCGCCTGGGCGTGTGCGCCGGGGAGGGCTCGGCCTGGGGCAGCGCCCGCCCGCTCATGAAGGTCATTGAGGTGTCGGGGCACGGCATCCCCTGGCTGCTCGGCACCTTCTACGGGCTCTGCCAGAGTGACAGCTCGGCGGCCAGGGAGGTGCTGCTCAACCTGCTCTTCGGTGAGGCGCGGGGCTCGCCCGGGGGCTGATGGAGCCGAGCGCGGGGGGTGGGACACAACGAATGGCGCAGAGCTGGTGAACCACAGCCCCGAGGGCACCTGATTTTGAGCGGCCCGTGCAGACCCATGTGGGGTGCCTGGCACCAGAGGCAGCAGCCCTGGAAATGTGGTGACACGGGTAGGGCTCACCTGTCAGAGTTCCCACCACGCACTGCGAAACTCCCGACAGCTGCACTGCTCCTGCAGTTGCACAAAGCTCTCAGGGTGATGAATGAAATATTTTAGCTCTTCAAGTTTATCAGAACATTGCATTCTAGGTGCAGCTTTCTAGTGTTGAGACACCAGCCCATTCCCTGAAAAGCTACTCTGGCACACAGACATCTGCACCCCTGGCTCCCTGCCTAGGCAGTGCCTTCGTGGATTGATGTGTATCAGCCAGTGAGGAAATTTGGTTTAATGCACGCATTTTAATCTTGCATTGTGTAATATTTCACACTCACACACACAGAGTATCCTAGGTATAGAGTCTTCATTTCTGCTCATTTAGAAACTGTAGTAGCTCCAGAGCACCAGACCTTTTCAGGTTCTTACTCTTGTATTAAGTTGCAGGTAAATAGTATCTCACACTTAGAATCTGAATTGAAATTTGCTTGGTGGGAAGTACATAGGTCTGTGCATCTTTCTCATCTAGCAGCACATGGTTAAATTACAGTCCCACAGCAGAGCTGTGAGAAAGGACCAGGAGGCCTCCAGCCTAACTTCTCCAAGGAGATCTGTGCCTGTACCAGAGCCTTGTCCAGACCTCAATACTCTGGGCCAGAGCCACCCACCTCTCTGGGGCCCTGTAGCCAGGACTGCAGCACCTGTGTGGGGAAGGAGGGTTCCCTTGTGTCCAAGCTGAATCTCCCAAATCCTATGTAAAAAGAGAAAAAGTCATTGATCTAGGTTTACATGTAGAAAAAAAATATTTATTCTGAAATGATTAACCAAAGGAAATGAACTGAAGTGACCCAAAGGTTTGGTGTCCAGAAACAAGCCTTAGGACAAGCAGAAGCTGGTCTCTTACATGACTTCCCTGGAAGAAATAGCCCTGGCTGTGAGGGTTAAGCAGAACTCACAGGGGTAGAGAAAGTACCCTCTGACCTGCACGAGAAGCTGCTCTTGCCAAATACTGGCTGAACACTTCTCACAGGTACTTTGCATCTTCTACCAGAACAGCCTTTACCTCTCAGGGTCAAGCCACTGTTACATCAATCATCCTTTAGTCATCTCTTGAAAACCACAGTTAGCTTTCCCTCCAGCAGCAGGGAGAAGCCAGACTCCAGGACCCTTGGCACCACAGCAGCTCAGAGCCCCTGACACTGAGCTGTGGCTGAGTGCTTGGAGCGGGTTGATCATTCACCCGGTAGGTTTGAACTCCAGTCACCAGGGCAGGCAGAACAATGCTGAGTCAGCACTGCCAGGAAGGGAGTTGTCCCTCTGCTGCCTTCAGGTTATGGGGCAGGTTGAGCCCAGAGTCACAGTGAGATCAGATTTTACACAAAAGCCCTGGCTGTGGCAGGCAGATGGTCTGGTGGTGCACGAGGGAGCAGAGGTTGAGGACGTGGTCACACTGCAGAAGGCCAAGTGCAGACGAGTGCTGTGCTCTCCCTGCCTGGGTGTTGCAGCCATGGGAAACAATGCCTTCTCTTAGCAGGTCTGGGCAGCCAAGCGCTTTCATCGGTAACAGCTGTGCTTTCAGTAACCCACTGCTCCTGTCTCTCGTAGCATTGCTGCTGGACCTGGTGATGGTGGCCGTGGTGAAGGGGCTGGTGAAGCGGCCACGGCCCACCCACAACAAGATGGACATGTTCGTCACCATCTCGGTGGACAAGTACTCCTTCCCCTCGGGCCACGCCACCCGCGCCGCCCTGGTCTGCCGCTTCGTCCTGCGGCACCTGGTGCTCGCTGTCCCGCTGCGCGTCCTCGTGGTGCTCTGGGCCCTCATCGTCAGCATCTCCAGGGTGATGCTGGGCAGGCACAACATGATGGACGTGCTGTTCGGGCTGGTGCTGGGCTACGCCCTGTACAGCGTGGTGGAGCACTGCTGGCTGTCCCCGCTCAACGCGCCCGCCCTCTTCGCGCTCTGGGACCACTGACAGGCGGGCTCCTCACAAAGGAGGGGCGTGCCTGGTTTCCTAAGCACGCACAAGGGAGGGGATACTGGGACTTGAACTCGCATCCTAAACCCCGATAGTCTGGCCAAGACTTGTACACGAGCGGTGCTCCAGGCTCCTGGTCTGCACTTGGATGTTTGGTGCTGTCTTGCCCTCCTGGTCAGGTGTCAGGCAGGGTCTGCACTGGCCAAACAGCTGCACTGACTGTTCTGTGACAAAAAAAACAGTCTCTGCAGAGCCTGGGGAGGGCTCAGCACATTTCACCTGGCAGCTTGCTGATGATACTGTGAATCTGCATGCTCTTGCTGGTCACTTGCAATAGCCCATGGTGTATGTGGTAGCTGTGACTTTGCAGAGGTTTGTCTACAATCACCCATGTATCTGTATTCTATAAATACACTGATCATGCTGCTGTCATAAGCATATCCTGTGCAGCCTGCTCTGTAACACCTGTCTGGAGGGGCTCGTGGGGGTCTCTCCTCAGGGTTATAAATAGCTCTGCCTTTCTAAACAATCTCTTCCCTTCTGCTCTCAGTTTAAGTACTGCACTGAGGTCAGATATTGAGCAATGAGGACACAGGCACCTGGCCCCCAGTGCCATGGGGAAAGGACAGTGGGACTGAAGGGTTGGTCCATCCAGGGGGAAGCAGCTCCCAACAGCAGCCTACTCCTGAAGCCCTTGTGCAGAGCTTCCCTGCTCCTCTTCCCCTCCATAGGATTTTCAGTTTCCCAGGGGGTACAGTGCATTCCTAGCAATTCCTGGTGGTCACCATGTTCCCAGGCTGCAGACAGCATTCTGGAGAACCAGCCCCTTCCTCACAGCCCAGCAATATGCCCTCTCCCAGGCTGCAGGGCAGCCCCAGGTCTGAGCCTTACCTGCACCTCCTGCAGGTAAGCAAGAGGCTCTGACAACCACACCTGCCCTGGCACCGTTGGTCTTTTTCACAGAGGGCTGCTTGTCCTTGGCAGGAGGGGACCACAAGGAGCCTCTGTAATGAGCTGGGGTTGAGATTGAGCCAGAAAAGCAGAAGAACCAGAGCCAGGCAGGGAGTGAAGGCTCTAGACTAAGCTTAAATAATGAGCTTAAACAGAACTCCTGGCATGTGGGTGGGGTGACTGGGTCCAGCTGAGGCTCCTTGTGGTCACTGAGGTCTCTTGATGCACTCAGGCTCTGGAAAGCACCAGTTAAGTCATATTAAGACCAGGCAGTGTTTAAGTGTGCTATTCCCCTGGGTGAACTGTGCAGGAGCAGCCTGAGGGCCATAGGCACAAGCACCCTGTTACTGTCTGTCACCCACTGTCAGTTATACAGGGGCCAAAATGAAAGTGCTTGACAGAGTTCCCCCAGAGCTGAGCCCTGACCCACCGCCAGGGTGAGCCAGTGAAACTACCAGATGTGGGTTTGTGCTCCAGTGACCAAAAAAATAATCCCCTGGGTTGCACTGCATGCCTGGCAGCCGGCTGGGCCAGTTCAGCATGTGCACGGCAGCACCTGGACACCCCGGCCAGCCCTCCTGCCCCAAGGCAGAGACGAGCCCTGTGGTGGTTGCAGGGGCACAGACAGGTGGCACACTGCAGTGTGGGTAGAGTTTGAGGTGATCAGAGCTTGTTGAGATGTTCCAGAACACCTTTGCTCTTTCCCAAACACAGGGTGCATTTCATCCAAGTGATTCTTACAGTCGTTGGGGTCTTCCTCTCCAGGTCATGGAGGAGTACAACAGCAAATCCACACACCTATGGCTTGTTCCCAAAGCCCATGTGTGTGCCAAAAGTTGCCCTTGACTCACTTGCAGGACCCTCCATGAGCTGCCTGGTGGCACCCACCAGTGCACAGCCCTTTTGGGTCACAGGCCACCTAGCCACCCTCTCACCTCTTCTCTGCATCTTCCCACCTCCACCAAAGAGACTTTGGTCTCCTCCTGTGCTTGTCATCTGTCATTGCTCCTCCAAAGATGAGTACTAACCCACTGATAAGAAGGAGGAGACTGGTGCTTTCTGCTCTGCTTGTCCCATGGCACCCTTGCCTTCTGTGGAAGCCCAGAGCAGACTCTGCCCCCCACACTATATCCTGGGTGCTTGCCAGGCATGGGGAACTGTAACTTTCCCGTGGACATCAACCAGCTGGTCTTGACCAAAATGCCATGGCATGAGCCCAAACACAGCATGGCAAAGTCCAGAGCAGTGCAACCTCCTGTAGGGAGAAGAGTAAGTTTAGAGGCAACCTGCACAAAGGTTTGATAGGACAGCAGTGAGGTTGAGAGTTCAGAGGTCTCCTGTACTTATGACCCTTGGGCAATCTGTGCAGAGCTTGCAGAAGAGCCAGAAGCCAGCTGAGAGCAGAGCAGGGAGAGTAGTACTGCCAGTGCTGCCACACTGCTGTACCCGTGCTGATCCCCCTGCCTGGTAAGATGCTTTTGATGCTTTTTGACAGGCAGGCAGAGTGCGGGTTGGCAGCTCAGCACCTCTGCCCTGGGGAGAGATCAGCCCTTGCCAACAGCAAGGTACAGAAAGAGTTTTATTAAACTTACTGCAGACATACTGTGAGGCTTAGAAGATTAAAGCCATTTCAGTTGCAGATCTTGACCCCTCTGCAGCCCTGTGCCTTGCTCAGCTCTGGGGCGAAGTTCCCTGGACATGGGAGAGCAAATTTCCCCTGCAGTCCCCAAGAGCTGTCTGGCTGAGTGTACCAGGAGCCAACAGCAAGCTCTGGATCCACATGGTCTGTGCTTCCTGCTGTCGGGGAGAGCCTTTCCCTAACTGGTCCCACCACCCTGGCACCAGTGACACTCTGACAGTGTGGTGCTCCTCGCACCAGGGTCCTGCTGGCCCCAGGACTCGGGTAGCCCACGAGTGAGCCGCGGCTATAGGGACACTGTGCCGACACGCCCAGCCCAGGGGCACAGGGGGAGTGGGCGATGCTCTGCCGGGTGTCTCTGGAGCAGATAGAGCCGCGCGTGCCTCCGGCTACCAGGATAAAC
>NW_021940565.1:3329751-3331038 GCF_001715985.3 Manacus vitellinus
GCTGCCGGAAAGGCAGAGCAGACGGCCGGGAGGCAGCCGGCTCCTGGCTTCCTTCCCCTGGCGCCGTGGGAGGAGTGACGGAGGGGGAGGCTCCGCTTACGGCCGCTGCGCACCACAGAGCCAGGCCGCGGTCCGGCCTCACGGCTCGGGATAACCCGGCAGAGACCCCCGAGGGGCTCCCCGCCTGCCGCCCGCCTTCCCTGGGCTGCTGCTCCCCCAGCCGCAGGTCGGTGGAGGGCGTCCCGGTTGAGGGTGTCCCCGCTGAGGGTGTTCCCCGGGCTGTCAGCACGCAGTGGGCACCGGGACAGTAGGACGGGCATCACCTCGGGGAAGGAAGAGGGCGAAGGGCAAGGCAGAGGGACTGTCACCCACTTGGGAAGGAGCCGTCGGTCTCCATGACGGGGCACGGTATTCTGGTGTACCTCCATCGATGGGACTTAGCATGGGCAGGGACATTTTCAGGCTGCCTGGCACTCGGTAGCATTTCTCCCCAGGGCATCCAGAGGCAACACCACAATAGTACAAAACCCAGCAGTGGCCAGTCCCCACTTAGGGGGGAATAGCAGTTGCTTCAAAACCCCAGGCAAATTTCTGGGAGGCTTCCTCTCAACTTGGGGCCTCTTTGGTGCACAAGGCCAAAAGTCTGCACAGTTGCAACCCCCAGCCCCACTCTCCGGCGCTGTCCCCAGGCAGAGATCCCGTGGTGAAGCCCAACATGGCAAAGAGGGTGGCCATCATCGGCGGGGGCAGCAGCGGGCTGTGCGCCATCAAAGCCTGCCTGCAGGAGGGGCTGGAGCCCGTCTGCTTCGAGAGGAGCCGGGACATCGGAGGCCTCTGGAGGTTTGAGGTAAACCCTGCCGGCCACGTGTCGTGCTGGGGGTCAGCACAGTGGCCCCCAGGGATCCGTGGTGTCTGGTGGGGTGGCATGCTGCCAGCCACGGTGGGTTTCTCTGGATGAGACTGAGGGCAGAGTCTCCATGTAAAGGAGCAGCACCATCAACCCTGGCCACCCCTCCCCATCAATCCCCTGGCCAGTGCTGAGCCATGACCCACTACTACAGGAGAACCCCGAGGACGGCCGTGCCAGCATCTACCGCTCCGTCATCATCAACACCTCCAAGGAGATGATGTGCTTCAGCGACTTCCCCATCCCCGAGGACTTCCCCAACTACATGCACAACTCTAAGATCATGGAGTACTTCCGCATGTACGCCCAGCACTTCGACCTGCTCCGCCACATCCGCTTCAGGGTGAGAGCTGGGGGGCCAAGGGGGTGGTGGCAGCGGG
>NW_021940565.1:3331740-3339168 GCF_001715985.3 Manacus vitellinus
CCCCCCCTTGGGACACTGTTGGCTCCACAAGGACACCAGGACCAAGGCACTTGCACAGCCACTCCTCCATCCCAGCACTCACTGTATTTGGCCATGTTGGCACCCGCCAATCTCAGCCACCAGGCAGTGGTGGCAGTTGAAAATCAGTCCCACACGGACCCCAATTTTTTCCCTGAGCCCCAGGCTGAGGGTGCCCCTGTGGCACTTCCCTACCTCTCCCTGCTAGATGCCAATCACCAGCTCCCTCTGCCCTCTGCATCTTTGCCCAGTGTGGCAGCACAAAGCAGAGTGATCCCAGGGCAAGGACATGTCCCCCCTGGGGCAGCCCCCCAGGACCATCACTGCCTTCAGGAGGTGATGCTTCTTCCTTGTCCAGGTGTTCCTCAGCACCCGCCGGGGTGCATGGATCCTCAACCGCGTTGGAGATCAGGGCTACCCCATCGACACCATCTTAACCACTCGCATGAAGGTATTCCTGCAGGGGCTGCTCAGCCCGTCCCTGGCGTGTGACTACATGGAGAAGAAGCTGAACGCCAGGTTTGACCACACGCATTACGGCCTGAAGCCAAAGCACAGGTATCAGCAAACATTCCCCCTGCCCAGGAGGGACCCACCGTCTCCCTCTGTGTCCAGCCTTGCTTTACCATTCCCTGCTCCCTATGTCTGGAAACCAGGTTAATAGCTGCGTTGTGCCCAAGCAATGCTCAGGGGAACCACCACTGCCCCTTCCAGGAACCCTTGGTGGCACCAGAGCAGGGGCAGCCGCTCAGCATCTCTGGGGGATCAGCCTTTTGAGAATGAGCATCCCTGGGGATGAGCATCCCCAGAGCAGGACACAGAACAGAGACACTCCCTCCCCAGTGCCCTAATGGCTCCTTGTACCTTCCAGGGTCCTTCACCAGCATCCAACCATCAACGATGACCTGCCCAACCGCATCATTTCGGGCAGGGTGCGGGTGAAGCCAAACATCCAGGAGTTCACGGAGACATCTGCCATCTTCGAGGATGGCACCAGGGAAGACATTGATGTCGTAGTTTTTGCCACAGGATACAGCTTCTCCTTCCCATTCCTTGAGGGCTTTGTGAAGGTGGTGGAGAACCAGATCCCCCTCTACAAATTCATGTTCCCTCCGGACCTGGAGAAGCCAACGCTGGCTTTCATCGGCTTCATCCAGCCCCTGGGTGCCATCATGCCCATCTCCGAGCTCCAGTGTCGCTGGGCCACTCGCGTCTTCAAGGGTAAGTGAGGCAAACCTGCCCCGTGACTGCAGCCTGAGCCTGAAGCCCTGGAGCAGGGGCAGATGGTGCCAGCCATGTCAGGGAGGCTGTGGCATCCTGGCTTGCAGCCCTCACGGTGAGATGGGCTCTTGCCTGACAGGCACAGAGACATCCATACCCTGTGTTCCATGGGCTGCTCCTTCCCATCCTGAGGAGCTCAGAAAAGCCTCAGGTGCCAGACCACTGGCCATGGTGGTGCCGGCAGGGGCACAGCACCCAGGCAAGGGCAGCACCAGAGTGGCCACCATGGCCAGCAGGGTGCAGCCTCCCCATGCTGTGGCTTATCCTCCCTAGGTCTGAACGAGCTGCCCCCGCGGCACGACATGGAGGCTGACATCAAACAGAAGAAAGAAGCGATGGCAAAGCGGTAAGATCCCCACAGGAACAGGGAGGGGGCTGCTGTGGGCACAGAAGCCCGTGGGCACCCATCCTGTCCCATGGCTGCATCCCGGCACATTTGTTCATGCCAACAGATGTCAGGGATATGATTGGCCACACTACCCCCAGCCCAGTAATCCTTCCCCATGGTGATCCATCCAATACTGCCTTGCTGGTGTGCAGGGCATCTGCCAGCTCTGCTGCCAGCACCTGCCCTTCCTCCCTGCCCACAGGTACGTGAAGAGCCAGCGGCACACCATCCAGGTGGATTACATCCCCTACATGGACGAGCTCGCCTGCCAGCTGGGGGTCAAGCCCAACCTGCTCACCCTCTTCCTCACGGACCCCAGGCTGGCTCTGGAGGTGGCCTTCGGTCCCTGCACGCCGTACCAGTACCGGCTGCGGGGCCCAGGTGCATGGGCAGGTGCCAGGGAGGCCATCCTGACCCAGCAGCAGCGCATCATCAAGCCCCTGCAGACGCGGCACGTGGAGGAACGTCCCTCGGCCCTCGCTGTGCCCCTCATCTTCAAGGTGGTCGGGGCCGTGGCCATCCTCGCTGCTGTTTTTGCTTACTTTTAGGTGCCCTGCAAGCATGAGAGGGCACGGTTTGCAATGTGCCAAGGGGCTGGCCGGCCACCCCTGCCCCACAGCAGTCTGTGCACCCCAGTGCTGGCAGAAACCCCTGCCTAGCACGGCCCCATTGTGACCACAGCATGAGCTCGGGATGCACAGAACCTCCCCAGCTGCCAAAATAAAGATTGGACCCCTGTGCTGTGCCTCTCCCTGTGGAGCTGCTGCCAGGGACAGAGAAAGAAACCTGCTCATATGCGGGGTAAAATCCAGTCCCTCTCAGCCAGCACTCTGGGCTTTTCTGTCCCCTGTAACCCAGTTGTGCCACTGCTGGCACACTCACAGGAAAGCTAAGCAGCAAAGGCACTGCAAACTTCCTAACTGCATAAATGCATTGAACAGCCAAGCATTGTCCTGTTACTGACAACATCATGACCCACTGTGTGCCAGGGGAATGCTCATGGGTGTGAGGTCGTCCTCGTGCCACTGGCCCACAGCAGTACACATCTACACACCTGTGTGTATCCACGGCAAGACAGCCTTGCTCAGGGTGTGCAACGCAGGAGCAGGTCCCGGGGTCACAGTAGCACAGTTCAGTGCCACCTTCATCACCTGCACGCAGCCCCTCCAGAAGATGGCTGGGTGGGATGGCCACCCAGAGTGGTGACAGGAGTCTTGGCCACCACACACCTGGGCTGGCATGACTGCCAACCACCTGAGCATCCTCCTAGTTTGTTTTCCATGGCACAACCTGCTGAAATCTGGAGCACAGCCACATCTCTGCCCTGCCCACTGAGTCCCGGGGCAGTGCCAGCATCATCAAGTGCTCACAGAATCCAATGAGCCTCCTGTGGAGGGCAGGCACAGATAGGGGGAGTGGCAGAGTGGTGGGGGGAACCTGTAGATCGTGTCTAGAAGAAACACATCTTATGAAACCCTAGCTTCCCTTGGCCACCCACAGGAAGCACAGGGACACTCACTCCCAAACTGAGCGCCCTTCCTGGTGTAGCCCGCCAGGCTCTGCAACCCGCTCAGTGCCACAGCTTCTCCGGAATCCCTGCCAACACCAGAATGCGGGACATGGCTCCCCAGAGAGTAGCCATCATTGGTGCCGGTGCCTCTGGCCTGTGTGCCCTGAAATGCTGCCTGGATGAGGGGCTGGAGCCCACCTGCTTTGAGAGGAGCAAGGACATCGGGGGCCTCTGGCGCTTCGAGGTAAGCCCCACGCATGCCAGCCTGCCCCGTGGCAGCAGAACAGATAGGATTGGGATCGGTTCTTGGCAGATAAAGCACCACTCCCCTGCTTTGTAAGCGTGTGCCAGGCAGGTTTGCCAGCTAAACGACAGGAAAGTAAAACAGCTTGGCAGCAAAAGGTCCCCGTGGTGCCAGCCGGTGTGCTGGGCACATGGGACCCATCTCCTTCCCACTAGCAGCAGCACGGACCCTCTCCAAGGACCTCACCCCAGGGCTTACTCCCCCCAGCTCAGCTTTCCTCTTTCCCATCCTTCCCTTCCTGGTCTCATCCACCCCTTGCTCTGCTGATTTGCTCTTGGTCCCCTCCAGCCCTTTCCCACATATCCTTGTCCTATCTGACCCCATTGTCTGTCCCAGTTTCTGTCTTTTCCAGCCCTTCCCTGGAATCACTGTTGCTCCCCTCCCTGCTCCTGTGCTGCTCACCCACGCAAAGGCACCAAGTGCTGCCTCCTCTGTGCCTTGGCTCTCCCTGTCTCACGGGAAGCCTGAGAGCTTGTTTCTGCACCCACCTAATAAGGCTGCTGACTTTTCCCCCATGGACCCACCAACAAGAATACCAGTGCTCCCACCATGCCCTGTTATGTGGGTGGGAGAGGCCGGGGGGACACACATGGGCACCACACCAGTGTGGGGTTGGGAGTGGCTCAGTCACAGCCTGCTGGTCCTGCCCATGATGGGTCAGGAATGGGACTGGTGCAGCGAAGCCAGGGAAGCAGCATCCAGCTGCTAAGGCACAGACCTGTCAAGCAGGAGCAGCCACTCAGCAGGAAGCACTGGAGCTGGCTCCACAACCAGTGAGACCTGATGTGGCAGCTGCGGCAATGACACCGCAGGCAGCTTCGGGAATGCACCACCTCACAGGGGCAAGGAGTGGGAGTGGGGAAGCTGAGGCACGAGACCACCACGACATGCTGTCACTACTGCCTGGTTGTCACAAACCCAGAGCTTCCTCTTCCACGTTTTTTGAGGCAGGTGGTCTCCCTCATGGGAGAGTACAGGGATGGGTGCTATGATCACCTGTGGCGTAATTCAGCATTCACAGGCATAGAGATGTGCCAGGCAGGGCAGGCAGGTGGCCCTGCAGTCCCTGGCCAGTGCTGAGCCGTGACCCACTCCTACAGGAGAACCCCGAGGACGGCCGTGCCAGCATCTACCGCTCCGTCATCATCAACACCTCCAAGGAGATGATGTGCTTCAGCGACTTCCCCATCCCCGAGGACTTCCCCAACTACATGCACAACTCCAAGATCATGGAGTACTTCCGCATGTACGCCCAGCACTTCGACCTGCTCCGCCACATCCGCTTCAGGGTGAGAGCTGGGGGGCCAAGGGGGTGGTGGCAGCGGGGCCAGGGGGCGCAGGGTGCCTGACGCCCGCTCCCCCTGCACCCAGACCAGCGTGTGCCGCGTGTCCAAGCGCCCTGACTTTGCCACCACGGGCCAGTGGGAGGTGGTGACGGAGAGCGAGGGGAAGCAGGAGGCAGCTGTCTTCGACGCCGTGCTGGTGTGCAGCGGGCACCACACCGATGCACATCTCCCACTGAACACCTTCCCAGGTACTGCCTCACGGGCTGCTCGCCTGGTCCTTGACACCCCTGGGACCACCCTCCTCTCCTGCTCAGCCTCCACCCTGCTCTGGGTGCTACCAAAAATGCCTCTGAAGTTTTAACACACCAGGTGGGATTGCATGAGCACCCAAAGCATCCTGCTGGCAGATGTCACAGCTGCCCGTGTGCCTCTCCCACCAGAGACAGGCTCCCTCTCCACACTGCTGGCCAAGCACATGCTAGGCTCTCCAGCTCCTCACCAAGCTTCAGAGCTCAGCACTCGTGTTGGCCTTCTCCTTTGGGAGACAGGCAAAAATGCCTGGAGGGCTTTCAGCTGTGGAGACCCTCTTTGGCTGGAAAACAGGCTGGAGGATATGGTGATATGGTACAAACCCCAGCCACTCCTCTACCCTCAGTGCATAGCACCAGACAGGAACTGCAGGAAGATTTTGGTATGGGAGCACAGAGGTATTCAGTCCAAGCCCTGCTCCAAGTCAGGCTAGCCCCAAAGCCAGAGCAGGATTCTCAGGGCCACACTGAGAATCTCCCAGGCTGGAGATGCCACCACCTTTCTGGGCACTACCCCAGCCCGTTCCCAAAATACACCACCAATCTGATCAGGGGGCAGCCACCCTCCTACCCCACATCCCAGCCCAGCATGGCTTCCCTCTCTCTTCCAGGGCTGGAAAAGTTTGAAGGCTCGTACCTGCACAGCCGGGACTACAAGAGCCCACAACCCTTTTCGGGAAAGCGGGTGGTCGTAGTTGGCACCGGGAATTCAGGCATCGATATCGCAGTGGAGCTGAGCCACACAGCCAAACAGGTCTGCTGGGAGAGCCAACAGGGATAGGGTGCTTATTATTCAGACCCTGGAGAGCACCGATCATCCCCCCCCACCCGCTGCAGGCTCCCCTCCCTCCAGCACCCGGCCACAAGCACCACATCCCCTCTCGGTGGAGGTGTCTACTGTGGTCCCAGCAGCTGTGCTGGCATCCCTGTCCTTGGAACATGGCAATGGTCCAGCCTGGTCTCAGGACACTGCCATGCTGCCACCTCTCTTCTCCTTTCTCCCAGGTTTTTCTCAGCACCAAGCGTGGGACCTGGGTGCTACACCGGGTGGCGGACAGAGGGTACCCCTTTGACTTCAGCTACCTCAACCGCTTCAGCCACTTCCGCACGAGCCTGCTGCCTCAAAACATCACCAATTTTTTCATGGAGAGGAAGATGAATGCCCGCTTTGACCACAGACTCTATGGCCTAAAGCCCCAGCACAGGTGAGTGCCTGGCAGGTACCTGGCCTGGGTACCTGTCCCAGCAATGCCCATCCTGCTGCCCGTCTCACTGCCCAGGCCCATACAAGGTCTGTCCGTGCCTTCCAGGATCTTTGACCAGCACCCGACCGTCAACGACGACCTGCCCAACCGCATCATTTCAGGCAGGGTGCGGGTGAAGCCGAACATCCAGGAGTTCACAGAGACGTCTGTGATCTTTGAGGATGGCACCAAGGAAGACATTGACGCCGTGGTCTTCGCCACAGGATACAGCTTCTCCTTCCCTTTCCTCGAGGAGTGTGTGAAGGTGGTGCAGAACCAGGTCTCCCTCTACAAATTCGTGTTCCCCCCTGATCTGGAGAAGCCAACGCTGGCTTTCATCGGCCTCATTCAGCCCCTGGGTGCCATCATGCCCATCTCTGAGCTCCAGAGTCGCTGGGCCACGCAAGTCTTCAAGGGTAAATCAGGCAGTTTGGGGGGATGCAGCCAGGTTTCCCTAGCTACACCAAGACTGAGGTGTTCAGCTGGTGGCCTCCCCTCACATGCTGTCTCCCCACACTCACCTTTTAATCATCCTTTTGCTTCTTTATGAGGACAAAAAACAGCGTTGTATTTTGCAACAAGTCTTGCACTGATCATCTCTTGTGAGGAACACTAACAGGTCCTGTTGCCTGCAAACCACCTTCTCCCTTTCCTTTCCTACCATTACTTTCTTTGCCCAAGCCTCCCACTTTGCTCTTGAGGTGGTGGCACTTCCCCAAAGCCCCAAAGGCTTCCATGTGCAAGCAGAGGCCTGGCTGAGCCATCCAGACGGTGGTGGGAGCACAGCCCTCCCTCCAGCTACAGCCTCCTCTTCTCCAGGGCTGCAGGACCTGCCGCCACTTGCCAACATGCTGGCTGAGATCACACAGACCAAGGACCAAATGGCCAAGCGGTAAGGACCCTGCACAGCATCACCTCTGCCACCCTTCCCCCCGTGCTCATGTGCCAAACCCGCCTCCCCTTCCTCCCTGCCCACAGGTACGTGAAGAGCCAGCGGCACACCATCCAGGTGGATTACATCCCCTACATGGACGAGCTCGCCTGCCAGCTGGGGGTCAAGCCCAACCTGCTCACCCTCTTCCTCACGGA
>NW_021940565.1:3340857-3382384 GCF_001715985.3 Manacus vitellinus
GGGCTCGCTGCCAGACTGGGAGCCGATGCGCCGAGGCGCCGCGGAGCTTTGCTTGGGCTCTGGTGTGGGCAGCGCTTCCATCTGTGACTCGGACGTACCTGTGTCACACCATCACAGCGTGCCGTGCTACAGGGTCTGGATGCAGCTACAAGGAGGGTTTGAGCTGTAGAAGTTAATTCAGCAAAGCCAGGTACCACAGGCTGCTGTCCCAGCACAAGCAAGGGTGCCTGTGTGTTCAATGCAGGGGATTCGGATGGCACACACCAGAAAGGAGCCACCGGTTGGGATAAACCTCGGGAGGTGTTTGGAGAGTGTGACCTGTAAGGGACAGAAGGACTGGATTCCTTTTAGAGAAGAGAAACAGAAGTTTCACATCTATTAACACCTGCATATATCTCTCAGGTCTGTCCTGGTACAAGAGGATGTTCAGCCTTTCCTGCCTTCCTCCCTGTAGATAAGAAGTAAGGGATCCTTAGTGGAGGTACTGGGGAGGAAACTCCTCAACAACAGGTTAGTGGCACAGGGGCAGTTTTTGTGAGGAGCTGGCTGAGCCTCCTCTGAGCAGAGGGTGAAGATGTCAGAGCAAGAGGTGCAGCTCACCTGACCTGGATCATCAGATACACTTGATCTGCACTGAGAAGGGTGGAGATATGGGTTAGCTGCCCTCTTGAGCTGCCTTTTAGCCCTCAGGATTTAAGAAATACTTTAGTAATTGCTTCATAATATTTTAAAGCCTGGCTTTGGCTGGCAGCCTTGCCTGGCACCCTTCATATAACTTGATCTTCTAAACAAACCTCCAAATGTCACAAGTGAGCACATGAAGCAAGGCTGGCTGTGCCCTTGCCTTGCTCCACAGAGGCCACGGTAAGCTGAAAGCTGCAAAATAAGCCTGAGAAGCAGGCAAGAGCCCCAATCCATCTTAGCTCCTGAGAACTGGGTAAGGCCTGAAGAATCCTGTGTAGCTTGCGGTGGCTTTGTTGTTTGTCCCAAGAGATGTGTGGTTGTTTGTGGCTTGGTCAGTTGTCCTGTTTTGCTTTCTCTGATCAGGGTGAGACTGGGGATGGCAGCCCATCTCCAGCTGCAGAGGGACGCTGAGGTGGCTGGGGCTGCCCTTCCCTCATTGTGTGCCTCCAGAGAGCCCAGCAGATGCCGGAGTGCTCGGGGTGGTGCCGCTGGTTCAGTCACAACAAGCGGACCTCCTGGCTGTGCTGTGCTGCAGCTGACACGGTGGCTTGCCTGGTGAATCATAAGTAAATGCTGCTGAGAGCTGAGCTTTTTGCAGACAGCGCAGCATTAGCCCCACTCCTTGGACAAGCTCCAGCTTGGGCGATTCCACTCGGACACTTTAAATGCTCCCTGTCATCTTTGCCAGGCGCAAGACTCTGCTCTTCTGCCTGTGAGCTCTTGGAGACTTGTTGGGAGCTGTAAAACAGCTGCTACTTTCACTCTCTGTTTGTTTTCTGGCTGGATGTAGGGGATTTGTCTGTAGAGCCTGACTGTGGGACTGTGAAAGAGGCTCTGTTAACGCTAAGCAATGATTTGCCAATAAAGGTTGGCTTTATTTTTCCCGTCAACCCCTCAATTCTGATGGCTACCAAGGGCTGATGTTGGACACAGGTGAACTAATATTGGTTTTGGAGTCTTAACAATTACCAGCTTAACTACAGTGATGGTTCTTAAGGATACAGCTATAATTAAGTTGAGCTGTCTTGTTTATTGAGCATTCAGCTTCCAACCTTGGTTGTGGGATTGAACTTTGGGCCTTTCTTAGGATTACTGTCCATCTCCTCTGGCAAAGAGCATTGGGAAACGGCGCCTTTGCTCCTCTCCTCACTACCAGAGCCCATGTGCACAGGTACAGCGTTGTTCTCTCTCCCTCACAGAGGCTGCTGAGCTGTCATGGGGAACACCACCAGCGAGCGAGTATCCGGGGAGCGCCATGGCTCCAAGTCCCACCGCTCGGACGGCTCCGGTGCTTCCCACCCCACCAAGGAGCACCCCCACAAGATCATGGTGGGCAGCACCGATGACCCCAGCGTTTTCAGCTCCCATGACTCCAAGGTAGGGGCTGGCCGCTCCCTTCCCTGCCTCCGCTCTGCAGCTTCAGCTCACTGGCTCTGGGGGGCTGCGCTCCCAGCCTTGAGAGGGGTTTGTGGGGAGCTGGGAGGCTGGAGGAGCTCTGCAGTGCTCCTGTCTGGGATGTGAAGGTGTCGTGGTAGAAGCCAGGGGGAACTGAATGTGTTCATGGTTGTCTTCATGTCTTAGGCTCTGGTTTTCTTTGCTCAGATTCCTGGGGACAAGGAGTTTGTGTCGTGGCAGCCAGATCTAGAGGAGTCAGTGAAACCATCCCAACAGGCTCGACCAACTGTCATCCGCTGGGCCGATGGAGGCAAAGAGGTTTTCATCTCTGGATCCTTCAACAACTGGAGCACTAAGATCCCACTCATCAAGAGGTAGCCAGTCCTTCAGGTCACTCTATGTTCTCCTCTGCTCCATTGCAAGGAATGTTTTTTCCCTTCTCTGTGCTGGTCGCTGTTCCCTTTGCTCACCTGGCTTTTCCTGTTCATCCAAGCTGGGAGTCTGAGCACAAATACATAGTCAGCTCCTTCCCTGATGGTCCTGCAGGGACTGTGGGAAGTTGTGAAACAGAGGGACAGGACAGGATAGGCCACTGTGCTTGCCCAGCTATATGGCATGCAGGAGCCAGTCCTGGCAGCAGAGCCCTGCCCAAGTATGCAGCAGCCCTCTGGAAGCTGCCAGCTCTTCCCTTGGCTGTGGCTTTACCCCATGCCTATTTGTATTGCTGTCAGTGGGGGTTGGTTGGTTGTCCTTCACACGTCTTGCTGTTCTGCAGCACGTCTGTGATTTACATGAAAGCTCTGTGTAGGACTTTTAGTAATTCTTCTGGAATTGCAGACTTCACAAACACAGCTGCCTCACTTGCTCCCGTCCTACCATGCCGGCACAGGGCCAGGAGCTTTGCCCATGCATCCTCTCCAGTGTTTCTTGCACAGGGTGTCTGTCACGTCCACTTTCTCTGGGCTTGGAGGGCTGGACTGCCTCCTGCTCTCCTTGCAGCTGGGCTCCCAGGGCTTTGAGCCATGCTAGTGCTTGGAATGCTCGTGCCTGTTGTGGCCATGCCTCAGGTCATTGACGATGAGCAAGCCTAACCCTACATGAAGGTGTTAGGGTAGAGGGGCTGGGCAGTGCTGATTCCTGGGGCCCCATGGAAGTGCAGCTTCCAGAGCATCAACAGGGTGATGTTGTTGCACATTTTTTCTTTCTGCACAGCCACAACGACTTCGTTGCTATCCTGGATCTCCCAGAAGGAGAGCACCAGTACAAATTTTTTGTGGATGGCCAGTGGGTCCATGACCCATCTGAGGTAATGTTCAATGCTTTATCCCTGCAGATCTTGTCTTCTTCAGGGAACTAGACAGGATGCAACTGCAACAGAGAGGGAACAGGAAGGAAAGGAGGTCGTCTGCCAAAACAAAAGGGGCACCTCCCTCCCCTGAGTCCTTTCAGAGGCTGGTTCCTCTGGACTTAGTCATGCTTTATGGGGAAGCATTGGGGAGGGGCAGGGAAATGCTAGAAGGGCTTTAAATCCCATTGAGAATTTGTCTACAGGGGAAGATGGGTGATGGGGTCATCACTCACTTGCAGGTTCTCCAAACTGGATCATGCGGTAGCAGCATGGGAAGGAGAACACACCCGTGTAACAGGATGGAGGATGAAAATAGGAGGTGATGTAGGAGCCTAGGAGCAAAGGGAAATCCTCCCAGGATAAACAAGCGTAGAGCAGAGATAGACACCAGCCACCTGTGCTCTGAGGTAGTGGTGCAGCAAAGACAGCTTGGGCTGGGAGGATCTGGGAAGCATTAAGTGTGCTTCATTTGGAGGTGAACACAGGAAGATTCTTACCTCAGTTCTCTCCAGCCCGTGGTCACCAGCCAGATGGGGACGATTAACAACCTAATCCACGTCAAGAAGTCTGACTTTGAGGTGTTTGATGCATTGAAGGTGGATTCCCTGGAGAGCTCAGAAACCTCAGGTCGGGGTGAGTTTTGTGGCATTACAGCTTTGCATGTGCTATTTTCCACCTCCTCTGCTTTGAGACTCGCTGCTCTGGGGTGAACAGACCCCCCGAGCGGAGGTGTGGGCCTGCACTCAGTATGAGTAGTGTTTGGCAGCAGCCCACGGCTGAGGCCTCGTTTCTCTGGAGGGGCTGTGCTGGTGTAACTTGTTCTGTGCTAGCGCCGGAGCAGAGCCAGTGCCTGTGCGCGGCTGAGGGAGCCGTTTTGGACTGGTGAACGCTGGGAACATCAGCCCTTTCTGTCTGAGCAACTGTAAGTCATCTGATCCGAGGTACAAGCTAGGTGAGAGCAGGATCCAGGTTATTTTCAGCAGCTACTCTTGGTTTACATGCCAAGGTAATTTGTACTAGTGGTAGCACATTGCAGACCTCCCCCTCTGCTTGTGTTACAGCAGCAGGTTAGGTTACCACGCAGGCACCAGCAGTGTTGGCTTGGCGTGTAATGCTGGCAGGCAGCTCAGTCGTGTGTTGGTCCCTGGTACGACCCCATCTCAGATACAGCTCAGCTCCGTGTCCTTTCACAGCCTGGGCAAGAGGCACTTTGCTGGAGAGAAGCCAGCAGGCAGCAGCGGCTCAGAGAGGTGGAGCCCTTCTGGGTGCTGGCTGTTCCAAAATTATCAGATCAGATATATCTGGGAGATGGGGCCAGTCCAGCTTCCAGTGATCAAAAGCTCCTGTGGTCCCTCCCATGTGTGGAGCAGCTGTTCAGTCTAGAGTTCCCATTTGCTTTTCCTGGACCCCCTCATCAGGCAGTCCTGCAGTACCAAGAGCATGCAGGCAAACTGATCCCTGTGTCCCTGCTGCCAAGGGTACAGCCCTGGGGCAAGCCAGCTGCTTCCTGTGGGAGAGGGACCTGGCTGTGCCGAGAACACGTGCAGGGTTCTTGTGGTGGATACCCCGGGGTGCTTGTGTTGTGTCAGTGCATGTACCAGCTTAAAGCCCTGCTTGGAAATGCCCCGGGCTCACCTGGCTGCTTTTTCTGCTGTGAAAAGGCTGAACTGTTGCTAAAGGATAGATACCTGGCCATAGCTCATGGAAGATACTTGTGCCTGAAAGATCCTACTGGGTCCTTCTCAGCTTCTGGGATACTGTTCTGTGCTCTCCCATCCTGCTTTACCCATTTCATGTCTCCTCCTTTCTCTTCTCTTCTCTTCAGACTTATCAAGCTCACCACCTGGACCTTACGGCCAAGAGATGTACGTATACCGGCCCGAGGAGCGCTTCAAATCCCCACCCATCCTCCCACCTCATCTCCTCCAGGTCATCCTGAACAAGGACACCAATATCTCGGTGTGTACCAGCATTCTGCCCACACAGAAAGCCACACTGGGGGTGAGAGGGGAGTCCTGTCTGCAGG
This sequence comes from Manacus vitellinus, assembly GCF_001715985.3. NCBI lineage: Eukaryota > Metazoa > Chordata > Aves > Passeriformes > Pipridae > Manacus > Manacus vitellinus. The sequence continues at coordinate 3,346,311 of NW_021940565.1, forward strand.
GAGCCTGATCTCCCCTTGGCTGAGGCCTGGCCCTTGCCGTTTCCTAGGAAAAGCATCACTTTTCCCATTAGCCACACTGATTTGGCCTCCTGGTGCTTAGCTGAGCTCTGTTCCTGTTCAGACACCAGCAAGCTCAAACTGCCTGAGGCAGCAGCTCCCTGTGCTGGCTAGGGCTGGGAGATCAGGGCTCTGCTGTTCCCTTGTGACACTTCTCTCCTCCTAGTGCGACCCAGCACTGCTGCCCGAACCCAACCACGTCATGCTCAATCACCTCTACGCGCTCTCCATCAAGGTAAGCGCAGGTCCCACTTGGCTGCTGGGTGAGGGAATGGGAGCTGCTGTAGCTTCCGGGAGCCTGCAGCACCTGCAGGGAGCAGAACCCGGACAGCTAGGGGGTGGAGATGGGACCAGAGGACCCACTAAAGACAGCATTGGCTGCCCACTGAAGTTTGGCACATGCAGGGGTGGAGGTTGTGGCTTCCTTACAATTCCCTTCAGCTGCCTCCCTGCACCGTGGTGGAGCTGAGCAGCCCCACACCAGATCCTTTGCCCTGGCATCCTGTATTGGATGTGTTTCACAGGCTGTGAGACTTGGGACAACAGGGATGGGCTGGGGCAGCTCCCTGAGCCCCCAGAGCCCTCCTCCCAAGGGCTGCCCTGGGAGTGCCGCAGTGCCCCTGCTGACGCTGTGCCTCTCGCAGGACGGCGTGATGGTGCTCAGTGCCACGCACCGCTACAAGAAGAAGTACGTCACCACGCTGCTGTACAAGCCCATCTGAGCCAGAGCCTCGCCCACCCCCCACGCAGGACACGAAACGCCGCTTTGTCTGCACACACTGGGCCACAGGACTGTGTGAGAACTAGGTGCTGGCTCCAGCCTCAAACCTGACAGGGACACAGGCCCTGGCAATGAGCCCAGGGCCGCTGGGGCCTGTGACACTGTCTCATCCTACTGGTGTGGTTCAATTTAGCCCTTGGTTTCCGCCCACCTGCAGCTCCCCTAGGCTTCTGTGAGTCTCTGGGACCACTTTGCTGCTCACCAGAACAGCCTTTCCTCACGCCCAACACGGAAAGGGCTTCACCCTGACTGTCTTCTCCAGCCTGCAAGGGCCTCAAGGTGATCCTAGCACTACCCCCAGCCCAGGCCTCCAGGAATGTGTCCTACCTGCTGAAGGTTGCTCTGGTGTCTTGGTCTTGAGTTTCCAAAGGCCACCTTGATCACTAGAGGCTCTGTGACACTCCAGCCTGCTACCTGCCCCCTGTCCCACAGCCCTGGCTGTGGGGCCGTCCCCCAGCTTTGAGAAGGGCTCTCAGCTCTGGAGCCCCAGCCCCCTGCCAGGTTCAGCGTCGAGCCAGCAGGGTGGAAGGTACAGCCGGACACAGCCACGCTTACCTGCTGCTGGGACAGCACCGTCGAGGACTGACTGCGACTGCTCTGTCCCCAACACTGAGTGCTTCTATGGGACAGGGTTGGCTTCATCATAGCCAGAGGGGCACTGGCACATGCCCACACTGAAGGGGCCTGGGGCGAGCAGAGCCGGGCAGGCACCCCAGGACCCTGGCTGCACCGCCTGCTGCCGCAGCAGTGCCATGGGACAGGCATTTCTCTATTTATTACAGTATTTATTGTTCTCGGTGCTGCTTGCCTGGTGTTGGAGGGGGGCTCTGAAACAGCAAGAGGAGGAAAGGCAGCACCCAGTAGGGCACAGAGCTGCCCTAGGGGTGCTGGGGTGGGGCACAGAGCCACCCCCTTGGGGCCAGCTGGTGCCTTTGGCACCCTGTGCTGGGGGTGGGTTGGGGAGGGGGAACACTGCTGCAGAGACAGGCGGGCCAGAAACACCACAACCCAAAGGTAACCTTTATTGGGGACTCTTCAGCCACTGAACAGAATATGGCATTTCTTACATCTTCCTCCCGCGCTGGGGCCCCAACATGCCTGGGAAGCCCCCAAAACGCAGTTCTGATACCTCTGTCTATATACATATACATACATCCATGAGCAGGGGTGGGTGCTCAGCAGGGTTACAGGTGGGACCAGGTCCCAGGGCGAGGGGTGCTCAGTGTGGAGGGCTCTGTCACCCCACTGAGCACCAAGGGTGGAAGGGGGTGAGCACTGAAGCATGGGGCAGGCAAAGTCCAAGCCAGCAGCTGCTGCTGCAATGCCAAGCAAAGGCTGGTGAAGGGCATGCAACCACCACAGCAGCCCAAACCCACTAATAGTGTAGCACACCCCAGCCCCCTGTCCACCCCAGCCCTCCAAGTAGCAGGGACAGGGTCTGCTCCAGCCCTCTGGCATGGCACGACTCAGCAGCCAGCAGGCTGTTCCATGGCGGCCCATCGCTCCCTGCCCTGCCTAGGGCTCAGGAGACAGGCAGGGCCTGCTGGGCCTTCACCTGGCAAGAGACCACACATGGCAGTAAGAGGGAGAGTTGCTGTGCCCTGGGGACATGGACACATAGGCTGCAGATAGACAACAAAAATGTGTGGCCCCCCCCAACACACTACTGCACCCAGCCGGCCCTCAGCATCCCCTGTCAGCCACCACAGGGTGTGTGTCACCTGTGCCCATCCCCAGGCCATCAGGGCTCACTAGGGTAGAGATACCCATCCCTATCCCACACTGGCTGCCAGGGCAAACTCACCTCCAGGTTCGTTCTGGCCTTGCGCAGCACGCTGTGGGTCCTGGTCACTACAGGGGAGAGAGAGAGATGGGGTCAGTGAGGCCCTCGTGCTGTGGAACCACCCCAGGTACTTTGGGGACCAGGCCAGCTTGGCCGTGCCACTGGGGCCACGTACGGTGGCTGACGATGAAGTGCTCCATGCTGTCCTTGAGCTGTGCTGTGCTGCGCAGCCGCTTGGCCGTGCTCTGCAGAGCATCCTCCCTCTCAGAGAGCCGGGCCCGCAGCACTGCAATCTCACCCTGTAGTGCCTGCTCCTGGGAGCATGGAGAGGAGAGGAGTGTCATGAGCAGTGAGCACCTAGCCCCGGTGCCCTGCCAGTCCCCAGGCCCTGCTCACTTTGCCCTGGTGCTGGGTGAGGTTGACAGGCAGCATGGTGCTCCAGAAGGCAGTGAGGAGAGACACACACTCTTCCAGGATGCTGTGCAGGGTGCTGGCGCTGCCCCACAGGTGCCCCTGCCCTGTCCCTGCCCATCCCAGAGCCTGTGGGAGAAGGGTGCGGGAGCAGGTGCTGCTGGGGCACCCACATCCCGCTACACCTGGGGACTTGCCGTGCCCAGCCCAGTGTGGCAGGACAGTGCCAGCAGCAGCCCCCAGGCTGGAGGCTCCCTGCCTCCTGCCAGCCCTGCAGGCCTCAGGGCTGATTCTGGGCTCAGGAGCCGTGTCACACATGGTGCACAAAGGTCTGGTCCCCGGGTGCTGCCAGCCCCGTCCTGCCCACACTTTACCTCCTTTCCTGCGAGCTGGCAGTTGGGCAGTCCAAGCGCCGGGCGCGTGAGACACATCAGCTCACGGGCCAGGGCCTTCCCCTCCACGATGTGCTGCTCCAGGGCTTGATATGTGTCCAGGCGGCCGACAACATGAGCCCCCGTCAGTCCCTCGCTCTTCCTCACCAGTGGGTCTGTCTCTTGTGGCTCTGTGGAACAAGCAGGGATAGGTGAGGAACCCTGCCTGCTCCCCTCGTGGTCCTCCTCATCCCATCCTGGGGGCTTGGCTCTGCCCTGAGCTCTCCAGTCTTGCTCAGCAAGAGTGCTGCCATGAGTTTGTCAGGTCTCAGCAGCTCCTAAGCTCCTAAGACCTGTGTGTGGTCAGGCTCTGGTACCCACCGTCCATCCGCTGGACCACCACCGTGTCAGAGGGCAGCGGGGAGAAGAGGGGAGCTGCTGAGTTTGTGCCAACATCCCGCACTGGAGGAGATGGGAAGCAGCCTAGAACAAGAAGCATCTGAGCCCCTGTGGACATCTGTGGCTCTGTGCCAGGGGCTGCTGGGGTCCTGCCCTCCCTCTCTGCCTGCCAGCAAGGCCACCATGTCCCACCTGCTGCCACAACAGGAGAGATGTTTAGAACCACCCAAGGGTTGCAGAGGGGCGAGGCACCCCAAGACCAGGGGCTGAGGGGGCTGGGCACGGGTCCTGTACCTGCTCGTGTCTCAGCAGAGGGGACAGGGAGGCTCTCGTAGATGTGCAGCTCCGCACGCAGGGTCTGCAGGAGCAGGCGCTGCTCCTCACTCTGCTGCTGCAGGAGTGTCACTGAGTGCTGCAGCCTGCAGAGGGGTAACACGTGGGACTGGTGCCCACCCAGTCCTGTGGCCCCAAGGTCACAGTGCCCCAAACCTTACCTGTTGTTGTCCTCCTGCAGAGAGAGCCGCTCGTCCCGGAGCTGCCGGACACTCTCTTGGCACTCAGCGAGCTCTTCTGCCAGCCTCCGCTGCTTCCCACGCCTCTGGCCCAGCTCTGCTTCAGCCTCCCGTACCCGGGAGCAGGCAGACAGGAGTGCCTTCTGCACCCGCACCAGCTCTGCTTGACAGAGACCATGGAGGTGTCACCGCCACCCCACTCAGCCCCCTGGGACTGAGACCCAGTATGCTGCTGGCCCAGCCCTACCTTGGGAGAGGTGGTCACGCTGGAGCCGCACGGTCCGGTTTTCCTCACGCAGAGCCTGGTTCTCCCCGCTCAGCTGCAGCCCCAGCTCCGGTGTCTGGGCATAGACATCACTGGGCAATCCTACAGAGGGGACCAGTGCTGAGTCACTCTCCCCAGTGCCCCACTGTACACAGGGTGAGCACCATCCCTGTGCAACAGGGTGTGCAGAGCCTGGGACCCCGGCAGCCCTGGCCCAGTGCAGCCCCGTACCGCTGGCCTTGCTGGTGGAGGCCAGGCGGCGTTCCAGCTGCTCCCGGAGCCGGTCGTTGGTGCAGATGGACTCCTCGAGGCGCTGGCGCAGGCTGCGGATCTCCACCAAGTGTTCCTCCAGCAGGTCTGCCCCTGCCACAGCCAAGGAGAGGGCTCAGGGCAGGAAAGGCAATGCCATCTGCCTCATGCCATCCCCACTATCCTGCCCCATGCCAGAGTCATGTCCCACAGTCATTCTGGTGCCAGATCTCCTCCCTGTTCCCCCACACGCACGTAGGATGCCCCTGTGGTCTCCAACATGGACCATACCTGTTAGCTTCTGGCTGGAAGTGCACCCCAATGGCAGGGCCCCATAAGGTGTCTGGCCAGGTGGGGGTACGTCCCAGAGGACACGGGCTGAGGTGGCCCCGGGGAGCTCAGCCAGGCTCTGCAGTGCACTGTGCTGGCAGAACGATGCCGGGGCTTTGCTGCCCTCTCCAAAGGGGCCCAGTGGGACCATAGGCTTTGCTGGTGCCACGGGCAGTGCCACACCTCCACACACAGGGCAAATCAGGGAGGAGAAGGACAATGAGCAGGGACAAAAAATGGGGCAACACACTCCATCATGTGCTTTTTGCCCCCTTCTTGCTCTGCCCAACAGTGCAGCCCAGTGTTCCCCCACAGTGATCCCCCATCACTTGACCTCCCACCCTGATCAAACCCACTCCTGCTGAAGAGCAGTTTCTCCCAGAGCTTGCTGATTATGTGACACAAGTTGGAGGGTCTCAGCCCCACTCCTACAGAACAACTAGCTAAACCACCCTTTCCCAAAGGCCCTGGGATACCCAAGTGCCCACACCAAGGGCTAGTGTTGCCTCCAGCTGTGTCCATTCCACCCACCAAGACCTCTCTGCACAAGAGCTACATGTCCCCATCATCCGTCAGCCAGAGAGATGGGACCCAACCTCAAAACCATAGCCCCAAGAAGCAGAAGGTCCAGGGCAGGACAGGCAGGTCAGAGAGGGTGGTAGGGGATGAGGCACAGCACAGCATGCAGGGCAGGCAGGACCAAACCCAAGCCAGAGTCAGCGTGCTCACTTTCTCCCAGTTGCCTCTGGAGCACCTGCAGTTCCTGTTGTGCCTCAGCCAGGGAGCAGACAGAGGTCCCACAGCAACCCAGGAATGGTGGGGCCGTGGGAGGGGGGGGCCCAGCAGACAAGAAGGGGGACAGCCCAGGGGCCAGTGCAGGCAAGGGGGCACTAACAGGTTTGGACAAGGAGTCCAAGTGATGGCCTAGAGATAGGAGAGAGAGATGTTAGCGTGGCTCTGGCTCAGCCTAGCAAAGATCCCTTCTCCCTGGGGGCACTGGGGACCCTGGCACATCCCAAGCAGCCAAGTCCACATGTCCAGAGGTGGTTGTGGCCCCTGGTCACCCTGCAGTACCTGTGAGTTGGGCAGGCTCCTCATGGCACTGACTGCACTCGCTGGCTTCATCCCCATCAGAGCAGGGCTCCAGCCCCTCAGATGTGAAGGAGGAGCTCGTGGCAGAGTGGGATGACTCGGAGGGTGGGCAGCTGCTACCTGGGGACTCAGAGCGGTCCTGCAGCTTCCCCTCCAGGCTCTCAATCACCTTCTCCTTCTCCTGGAGCTTCTGGCTGAGCCTGTAGGGGTAGCCTGTCACCTGGGCTGGCAGGTCAGGGTGACCTCCATCCCACAGCTCTTTCTTACATGACACCCCACACGGCATGTCCCACTTGTGATGCAAGGCTGCTCGGAGACATGGAGCACCCATAGGGGTCCCCAGCTGCAGAGGTAGCCCCAGGATCTGTGCCTGAAGCAGAGATATTGAGGGCATCCTGGGCCCCCCACCCCAAGAGCAGTGATAGACCCCGGGGTGCCCACACCAAGCAGGTCCCATGAACCCTCCCTGGGAACAGGTACCTCAGTGCCAGGAGTTCATGACTAGTTTTATCCTCCCCATCTTGTCGATCTCCTGAAAAACCAAGGCAGAGAAGAGCCAGTCAGTGTCTCCATGCCTAAGGATGCCCAGCCCCAAACAGAGCAGGACAGCACAGCCCAGCACAAGATGTCTGAGTGGCTACAGCCCTTCACCCACCAAAGCATCCCTTCCTCACCTGTTGTGCACCCACAATACCCATTCCCACTGGCCCCCTAAAGGTACTTACTGGTGCCCAGCTTGTCGCTGAGCCTCTCAGCCAGCTGCCTGCCCTGGGCCAGCTGCTCCCGAAAGCCCTGGCCCAGGTAGTAGTCGATGTCAGTGCCGCGGAGCAGGTCCTCGAAGGACCGCAGGGCGTCCCGCAGGTGCTGGGCCAGGCTGCGGCTCACGCCCCGGCCCTCCCGCAGCATCTGCCGCAGGTGGGAGAGCTCCCGAGCCTGCGCCTGGATCAGCGAGTTGTACTTCCTGGGAGAGATGGGCAGGGCAGTCAGACTCCCTGAGAGTGCCGTGGAGGGAGTCTGTGCACTGTCCACTGCTGGGGCTTTACCCCACCATGCAAACACCCCGGGAACCCGGCTGCAGGGAAAACATGCAACAGGGAGCCACCACCCTTGAGAAATTCCTGCAGACCCCCGTAGCCCCCCATCCAGTCCCAGTCCCCAGGACCATACCCTGGCCAAGTGGCAGACTGCAGCTCCTTGGGCAAAGCCCCTCCAGGCTTGGCTGAGGGCAGCTGTGCCTCGAGGAGGGCGACACGGTGCACCAGGCTCTGCAGGTCACGGTGTGCCCTCAGGGCGGGCGGGCAGAGGGTGCCATGGCCATCCGACTGCCAGCCCTCATCCTCATCAGTGAGGCTGTGGGCTGGGGAGACCAAGGCCTTGGGACCTGGTAGAGGCCGCTCAGCACCCGAGGTGTAGCCACTGGTGACGGAGATGGAGCGGGCACGGCGCTGCAGGCTCTGGATCACCTTGTTGGCATTGAGCAGCTGTGCCTTGAGGTCCTGGATGTGCTGGTGCAGGGCCCCCACATCCTCCAGGGCCATGACTTTCTGGGCAGTCTTGCCTGCTCTGGGCACCCCTAGCTGGCATGGGGACCCCAGCTCCTCGCCCAGGCTGAGCTCGCTGAACACATCTGGCTCCTCACACTCTGTAGAGGGCACAGTATGTCATTTCTCCATGCCAGGTAGGCAAAGCATAGGGATCCCTGGAACCTTGGTTCTCCTTACCAGGGCTGGTGGTCTCATCCCGGTCCGCCTCGGTCTCACTTCGTCCACACGTCTCATAGCCCAGGTCCTGGAAGTCCACCTGCACTTGCTTGCTGAGCTGCTGGGTATGAGGTTCACCTGCTGGGCAGCCCATTCAGCTCAGGGTCCTCCCCGGGCAGGATTCACCACCCCTGCCCCATGCACAGCACAGTGCACAGGGCGTGCCAGGCTCGGCACAGACTCCCTGTCCCACCCGCGGTTTTAACTCACGGAGTAGGACGTGGTACTTCTCCAGCTGCTCGGCTTGTGCCCGCACTGTGGCCTCTGAGGCAGCAAGCTTGTCCTGCAGCTCCTGGCACTGCCTTTGGCCCTGTGCCACCTGGGAATGCAGCTCTGTGCCCAGCCCTGGCCAACCCCCACCGGGAACAGTGCCCTCCACCTGCCAGATGGGAGATGAGCTATCAGCCCCCCATTTCCACCCTCATCCCCATCTCTATCCTCATCCCCATTCTAGTCCCCTGTGCACTTACGTGGCTCCCGTCCCCTCCACCCGGGCTTCCAGGGCAGGGTCTCTTGGGCATGTCATCCTGGGATCGTGCCTCCAGTGCTGGGCGTTTGGTGGGCACAGTTCCCCTCTCTGCTGGGACCCCCTGGCCATCCCCACTGCCTCCGGCCGGGCGGTCCCCGAGAGAACTGCGGGTCTTCCGCTGCAGCCTGTGGGTTTCAGAGGCCAGGGGGCTGCCCAGCCCAGCCTCCTCCTGCTCCCCGCCCTCCAGCAGCGATGTGGCTTCACCCATCCGCTCCTTCAGCTCCGCATTTTCCAGGCACAGGCTCAGCATCGCCTTCCTAGGGGCACAAAGCACTGTGAAGGGCAGGCAGAGGCTGGGATGCAGGGTGTCCCCTCCAGCCACTGCCACCCAGAGTCACGGAGTTCTTGCCTGATGTGGGAGACAGAGGAGAAGCCGGCTTCCTCTAGCTGTGCCTTCAGCTCCCGCAGCTCCTCTTCAGCTCGCAGCTCCCGCTCTGGCACGGTGGGCGCTGTTCTCCTTTCGGTGCTCCCACTTTCCTTAAGGGCCCGGGGGCTGCTCTAGAGGGACAAAGACAGAGGGTGATGGGGGCGTTTCCAAAGGGGCTAGGACACAGTTTGGCAGTGGTGCAGTGCCCAATTCTGCCACCCCTGTTCCCAGTGTCGCGCTGCCCTGACTCACGTGCTGGGTTGCCACGCCACGGGTTGTCTCCTCCTTCATGCCGTCGGTGAAGTTGGTGCTGGCAACGTTGGCATCTGTGCCTGCAGCCTGACCTAGGGGACAGCACAGCACAAGGCACTCAGAGGATTGGCACTGGCAGCACTGCCTCTGCACTCTCCTCCCTAGTGATGCCCATGGCCACTGTGGGCAGCCCCGGGGCAGGTGACTGCTTCATACACACCTGGTGCTCCAGCAGGACCGAGGTTTCCCTACTGTCCCTGTGCCCTTCCATCCCCTCTCTGCATGCTGGAGTTCCAACCCAGCATTCTGTGCTGGCCCATCAGTGAGGGAGGGGACAGCACCCCAGCACTGGTATGTGCCCCATCCACATCTCTGCCTTCTCACCACCCTGTGCTTGCTGCCCTGACAGACGTGCACACACACCACCCACTCTGCAGCCACTTCACAAGACACAGCAGCAGCAGCAGCATGAGTTTGGTCAGGGAGCCTTATTGGTACTGCCTCAGCCTGGTGTTGGGGGCCTGACTGCCCAGGCAGAGGTAGCTTGGGAGGTACTATCAGCCACCCTCCCCCCATTGCCCAAGCCCTGCTGTCCGGCATGGTCTTGGGCTCTTTCAAAGTCCTGCACTGGCTTTGCAGAGGTAAAGGGACACTTGTGTCCCATACCACAGTGCCTGGGGGCTTTGGGCTGAGCTGAGGTTATGCTTTTCTTGCTTGCACACAGCTCTGCTCCTGGGCCCTTGATGCAAAACCCTGGGTGAGGACTTACAGTGCCTGCCTAGGCAGCTGGGACATGGGTGTACCCCCAATCCCTCTTCCTCCCAGGGAGACGAGTGCTTGGACAGGGCCCCAGACTTTCCCCTGGGGCTGTGCAGGGTCAGGTCTCACAGCTGCCTTTGTACCAAAGGAGAGGCAGCTGCTTTGCCTGTGGCCAAATCCATCACCATTAGGTCTGGAGCTCCTGGGTAAGGCTGAACACAGAGCAGGGGATAACAGAGAAATCGCAGCAGGAGAGATGCCAAGCATGGCTGGTGAAGGGGAAGCCAGCAAGGAAGCACGTGGCTCTCAGGAGGAATAGCTAAGGACCAGCCAGGAGCATGCCTTGCAGCAGGGCAGGCGTTTGCACAGCACACCATCCACAGCACTTGTGACACACTCAGGAGACACACTCATGACAAGCAACTACCATGAGGCTGCAAAAACCCTCAGCCAGGTGCCAAACCATGCAGGAGGATAGTTCAGTGCCTGCAGGGCCTGAAGGGTAAGGGGATGCAGACCATCAGCTGCAGCCTTTGCTGGGGGGCTGAGGGCCACATGGCTCTCAAGGTGGGTCACTGTGGCTGAAGGAGCAGAGCAGGGTGGCGCACAGCCAGCACAGCTGCTCTGGGCACACGGGAGAATCAGCTCTTATGCCAGGGCACAGCATCCCACTTTTCACCCTCACCCACAGCTCCCAGTGCTCCAGGACCAGAGAGAAAAAGGGAGCACAAATCTCAAGGAAAAACAAACCAACCAACCCCAGGGGAAGAAGAGGAATCTGGTAGTGGGGGAGCAGAGAAGTGCGTACACAGGGCAGCTGTGCCCAGGCTGCTGTTCACCAAGTGCTTGAACCCTCCATGGCAGCAGGAGCACACCAGGCTGCTCAGGTCTCTGTGTGCCACCAGCACAGGAGACAAGAGATGCAACCCCAGCACTACTTTTCCACAGACTTCTCTGTCTTTTACCCCAGCCTGAAGGCACAGAGAATTAGTTACATGGCTTGCAAATTGCATATGGCCCACAAGCACGGGACACCCAGGTGCACCAGCTGCATGGGAGCCTTCACACTGCTGTGAACAATGGAAGAGAAGCAAGGTCCACAGGAAAGTTGAGAGAGGAAGGATAGATCTCCACCAAGAGCTATGAGACAGCACAAAGAACTGCTGACAGGAGGCCAGCTCGGCATCAGTGCTAGGATAGGGGAAGGAAGGCAGAAAGGTAAGGACAGGGACACAAAGGCTCCTACAAAGCAAGAAGCAGAAGGATAAAGAGAAGATGGTGCTACACAGAGAAGTGAGAGGAAGGGAATGAGATGAAACAGAAGAAAGGAAAAGCTAACCAAACCCAGAGCTGCCCAGTAGCCTCCAGCTGTGCCCCTTCTGGCCATATGGGAACCACTGAGGTCACCACACAACCGAGTGCTGACCCAGAGGGGCAGTCCTGACCTGCTGGGAGAGTTGTGCTGCATCCCAGCCCCATCTGAGACAGGAAGAGGAGCTCTCAGCAGGGGCAAAAGGAACAGGACAGCTGGTGCCCTGTGAAGCAGTCACAAGCAGCCATGCAGCAGGGCAGTCACAGGTCCGGGTGTGCAGCACAGTTCAGCCCAGTTCAGCCTCCCCAGCAAGTAGAAACAGATGCTCAGAGGTGCAAAATTTGCTCCTGCCACTTTGGAAAGTGATTATGGGACAAGAGATCCATAGCCTGCCATGTGTGGGAAGCACTGATGATTGGAAAGCTGTTGCTGCTGTTTTTCAGCTCTCCTGCCAGCCTCCACACTCCTGGAGGAGCTGAAAGAGACCTTGGAAAAGGTATGCAGTGGTACCAAGTGAGACAGCCCCCAGCAATGCAGAAATAGGGTCCTGTCCAACAGCCCAGGGGGTGCGTGGAGCCTGTAAACAAGATGTGGATGTACAAGTGAGGGAGCAGACCCAGCCCAGGTGCTGTCTCAGTCACACCAAACCATCTGTCAAAAAGAGGAGGAAATTCCCTCTTGAAGACTCACAAGCTAGGCTGAGACAATTAGGGAAAAAAAAACCATTCAGTAAAATCATCAATACTGGAGTAGGATTTGGTTTAAGCATAAACTGAATCGCTGGTTCTACACTCAAGTCTTGTGTAAGAGGCCCAGCCAAGTGTCACCAGGTCTTGAATTCTCTGTCTCTGGAACCCACTTTTCCATATACACTGTCTCCCTTTGGGCCAACCACCATCAACCCAAGAGGTGGATGTCACTGGTTTAAGAAAATGGTAAGGGAATACAAAAACTCACACTCATGCACTTGGGAGATGACAGAAAACATCTGGTGTTTCCTTCAGAGATAGGGAATCTTTATTTGGCCCATGGGGGTGGGAGGAGAAGGGAGATAGAGGGAAATCAACTAAAATGGAATGATTTGAATGTGCAAATACATCAGTGGCCACCAGGGTAGGTCAGACAGGAACGTACACGAGACACGGGTGGATTGCACTGATCGCCGTTTCCGAAGCAGCTCAAAAATAAAACAAAAAAGCCCTGCACCAGTTCTACTGTACCATTACTAAGAACCAAAGCAACCCTCCCAGAGTCAGTGAGACAGGCTCGCTCGGTTAGTGAACCGTTTCCGTGGCAGGCGGGTGAGCGCCAGTGCTCAGAAGGCATGCTGGGGTAGGACTCTCACACGCTCCTGTTCCCCACCTCCTATGGCGCCCTGTGTCTCCAGCCTGCTCAAACATTCCAAGCTTCTTCCAAGAGCTTCTTCCAGCTGTCCCCGGAGCTCGTGGACCCCTTCCAGCTCCACCTGCAGAGCGTGGTCTCTCGCAGCGCTAAGCGGACACGCCGCACAGAACGGAAGAGGGTTAGACAGGCTGCAGCAAGCACACACCAAACCGGCCCCTCCATCCACACTGACGTTGACTCCAGGCAGCTCAGCCACCTCCCGCCTCACCTCTAACCTCCCCAGAGCACAGCCATCCCCAAAAAAGGCTCCAGACCATGCTGGGGGACTCAGACTCACAGCTGTTCTTCAGTGCTAACCCAAGCACTCCACTTATGTGCTCTCTTGCTATCAGGTAGCTCAAATATCCCAGAGGCTGCAGCCTCATGAAGGGCACGGGATTACTGCAGGGGACAGACAACCGCCTGGATAAGCACCTAGATAGATCCTTATCAACCCAACAGCTGGTTGGGAATTTGACAGCAGTCTCTGAAAGGTGGCCAAAGTGTGGGTGGGAAACTGAGCTGGGAAGGGATAAGTCAGGGAACAGAGATGGAAATCCCATGGCAATGGGGGGGAGTTTAGGGAGCATTTAAAGCTGGCCACCACAGCGTCTTGAAGGGAAAAAGCCTAAAACTTCAACTCCCCAAAAAACATTGGGCTGATGTTTTGCCTCAACTCCCTCTTTCCCCACTGAAGGCTCTCAGACTTGCAGAACAACCACTGCTTCAGGGATTGCCCCAATGGACCACCCATGCCTGTCCTGGCAGTGAAGGGCAGCACAGAGCCAAGGCACACACTCACTTACCTGTCTGGGTGTGTGTGAAACTTCACCAGGCTGCCATAGAGTTGCCTCTCTGCCTGGAGAGCCTCATTTAACCGATTCCTCTCAGCGATCAGCCCTTCCAGCATCAGTAGCAACTGATTGGAGAGAAGAGACAACATGCAGCACTTACAAACCAGACAGAAATCAAAGGAGACATTCGGCCATCCCCGAGAAACTGGGGCTTCCCCCTTCCTCTCTTGCTCGAGTCCAAATTGATCCATGACATCCCTGGACTCCCAGAAGACTCTGCCCTTTGGACAAGTGCTAAAGGGAACCAATCCTCTCCATCACACACAGTCAGCTTCCAAGAACAAGCACATCTTGGCACATCAAGAGGCTGAAAACAAAGCCTCACAACGGAGCACCAGCAGAAATATAAACACATTCAAGCTTGCCCCACATGGCACGCTACCTGCTGCCTTCTGTTTCCAGCAGCCTCTTGTCCTTGTGATTCTGCCATGGCCACCTTCTCCCGAAGCACCAGCACTTCTTGTGTCAGCCTTTCCATGGCTGGAATTTCTTCAGGATCCACCAGCTGCATCTGCAGATCCTGAAAATCAACAAGCAGCAGGAGAGCTCAGTGAAGAAGGGATCAATAACAAAGACAGCTGGACCTTCGTAAACCTCCCTGGAATGCAACTGCCAAAAGTTTCAAATGTTTGGAAAGATCCAGGTCTCCTAAGAAAAAAAATGCCAGAGCACCCAGTGGATTAGGCACAGACCACAGCCTGCAGCAAGAACTGAGAAGGGACACCACGCACTCTGATTAAAGGGCTCTCAAAGGAGGGTGTTTGGTACACAAGGAGCAAAAAGCCAAGTGACAACACTCCGGGGGTTTGTGGCCTTTACCTTCTGGCCAAAGTACCACAGAGAGCTTTAGGCAAACCATCCACAGCCAGCCAGCCATGCTGTTCTGAGGATGGGGGGAAAGAAGAGACTCCTCTGCAGCCTTTGCAGGTGGAACTGATCCACCATGGCGCAGTATCTCACCTTGATGAGGTCCTCTTTGATCTGGATGGTTCTGGTCAGGGACTCTATATCCGAGGCCTGCACCTGCAGCTCTTCCTCCTGTGTGGCCACGACAGACTGCAGAGCAGTGAGCTCCCGCTACAGAGGGAAGAGAAGCCCGTGAGAGACTTCAGAGAGCCAACATCCCCCTGCAAGCTACTGCCCCATTTCTCTCACTGGGGGTATCCTCACAATAGTGGGGTCCAAAACCTCAAGTGAGAGGCAGCCCAAAGGTCTCCTGCAAGCAAGGGAGATCAAGCACAGGCTTCATCATAAGCTCACCCTGCTTTCCCTCTCTTTCTTCGCCATTAGCTCCAGCTCCTCTTTGGCATTAACGAGATCCTTCTCCAGCTCTGCTGCTGACATTGTAACTGCAAAGACAGCTTGGTTGCAGGGATACTGCATGCCAATTCAAACCCCAGTATGATGACACAGAATCCTTCTTTGGAAAGACAGGGCCCCAGTGCTCCCCATTGTCCCTTAGTAAATATCCTTCTTCTCTGCTTAATATTTGAACAGCAGCCCAAAGCAACAGCAACATCCCAGGCCTGCTGTTCTACCCCAGACAAATTTCAGGTGTCCTGGTCCCAAGGCAAAACCCAAACCCTGGTCCCAGGCAAAACACAAACTTGTCTCAGCTCAGCCTGAAACAAAGTCAAAACCTTTCCACTGGACAGTATCAGATCTTGAATAGAAGTACCTCACCTCAAATCCAACACCAGCCTCTTTTTCCCTACTCCCACCCTCAGACATCACCCTAAAGAGAAGCACAACTTTATTTCACAATATTCACTCTTGTTCGAAGCTCTTTACTCTTTCACAGTTTCATGTGAGCACGTTTTCCCCACAGCAGAAAGCCCTGGTCATGTTTGGGGACCTCAAAAGAAGTTGTCACCACACTCACCTCCCTCAGCCCCGCAGCTGCTGTCCCCCTGTGAGGGTCTGGCAATGGCTGTAGCTCCAGAAGCTATTTCCAGTATTTCCTGAAAACACAAAAGCCTCCAGGTTTGCACCTTTATGGGGAACGTGCAGCTTCCCCAGAGCTCCAGGATTGCAGCAAAGCTGCTGGCTGCTCTTTTGACACCTCTGAAATGTGAGAAACCAACGAAAGGGATCTCGCCAGGCAGCAGGGAGAAGTGAATTGCACCCAGAAGTCGTGTGTGGGCAACAGGGCACTGGCCTTGCTTTATGTGGCACTGGAGTTTGCTGGTAGTGTCTTCACAGTAAGGATTAAGCAGGTTTCATGCAACTGCAGCAACCCGTCCTTCAACTGAGACTCTACAAAGACCTACATTTCCATCTAAGATGTGGCCCAGAAGGACCATGCAGGAAAGAAAACACAGAGCTTGGCCCATATACACATCCCTGGAAGTCTGTAGAGCTCACTGATCCTGGGAATAGAAACCTGTTTACAGCTGCTTAAAAACATTCAACATGTCAGCTCACCAATAAACCACTGACAGCTGCTCAAGTAGGAGCGTGGCATTTGTAGCCTCGGAGTTGTGTTCAGCCTCAAAGGGGGTTTTAGCAAAGCTGCTTTAAAAATACCAACTCCAATTGTGGAAGAGACAGCAAACAGCCAGCAGGCTCTGCCAAGAATTAGTGTGACCTAAAATTAGCTCTCTTGTCCCCTCCAGAATGTGACAATGTCAGGGAGGAGATTACAATACAGCAAAGCAGTCCAGCCCAAGGAAGGACTGGGTCAATGCTGAAAGGTCAGAGGGTGGATGTCTTTCATACTTTTATGTGCCCTGTGGACCCAAATGCTGCCTGATCAAAACAAAGAGACACTGAGTGACACAGGCTGGTGAAATCAAGATCAGAACATCCAGGCAGCATTTCTGACCCTCAGTTTCATCTCTTCCTCCTATAGGAAGTCTCTTCCCTAATCCCACTTTCATTTCTATCATTCTCTGTGGTACTCCTCTCTCTCCCATTTTTCTGTGGCAAACAGTTCTCTCTGGAGCCCTGAGGCCACAGGCAGTTGCATGATTCTTACTTGTATGGGCTGTTTGTGCTGCTTCAACAGCCTGGCACCAGCCAAGTGGGTCCCGAAAGGCTCCTTCCCCAACATGTGCTGGCGCAGCAGTTGCAGCTCACAGCTCCTTTCAGCCAAAGCCTGTGCCATCTTCTCAGCAGCCACCTGGTTGAGGGGGAAAAATAGGGGAAGGAAGGGCCATGACCAGGAGTAGGATCCCTGTCCCTCTTCTTCTTCAGAGACTAAGGGAAACCATCTCAATATTTCTCTCTCACTTGAGACTCAAAGTGCTCTGCAAACCAGCCTGGCAGCTACTGCTCCTGGCCACTCACAGCCACTCCAGTGCAGCCTCCCACCCTACTCACCAGACAGCCTCAGCGAGGCTCGGCCTCTTTATCTACAGAGGAACAAGCTCCTTCATTTCTCTCATCCCATCTGGGAGCTTCTCTTTGCTTAACAAGAGGCAGAGCCACCCACCCCAGCCTCCCACTGTGGCCCTGCACACAACTCACTCTGCTCTGCTGCTCTTTGGTGCTCATGGCCTGCAGCAGCTCCCGGATTTCGGCATCGTGCTCCATGGTCTGACGGTTTCGGTCGCTGAGGAGATCCTGCAGCATCTTCTCCTTGTGCTGGAGACGCAAGCACAGCTCCTCTGCTACCTCACTCTGCCCTGGGCCCAGCTTGCACAGTAGAGTTGCTGTAAGCTCCTGACAAGGGGGAGAAAGGGAGAGACATTGCTACCATCCAATTGAAACTTCCTCAAGGACAAACAGCTCTTCTGCCGGGGTGTAGCTGAGAGAGCAGTGTCTCAGCAGGCACAGGTATGTACAGGTGCCAAAAGCAGACAGCTTCCAAAGCACTGTGCACAGCTGCAGGTGAGGCAGGCAGCCAGCAGGTTCTGGTCTGGGACCACTCTCTCTACCAACAAACTCAGGAAGCCAAGCTAAGGCCTTACCTCCACCTCCTTATTCCTGTCATGCAGGCAGGTTTGCAGCTGCTGGATGATCCCTTCCTGCTCCTTCTGCCTGCTGCAAGATTTGGCATCAATCTCCTCCTTGAGCCAGCGGAGGTTCTGACAGGTTGCTGAGACCTGCTCCAGTTCCAGGGTTTTGGCTTTCAGGAGGCTCTCCAGGCTCTGAGGACCACAACAGAAGCAGCTCAATCAGGGACACAGACTTAATCTTGAATTAAGCAGAACTGGAAATACCAGTCTCAACTGCTAAAAGAGTCACACAGATTCACCCATCTGCTCCTGGTGCCTTCTACACCCAGAAACAGGAGTGACCCAGGAACGTGCCCCACACACAGGGCCAGAGGAAGGCCAACACCTGCTGATGCTCTCCCCGGCAACAACCAGAGCATTCCCAGGAAGGTCTGTCTAGCAGCACCCCACAGCCAGGCTGGACTCTGCACACCCAGGAACAAGCACTCACATGAATGGTGGCCTCGTTGCTGGAGAGGACACTGCGCAGTCTTTCCAGGTCACTTCCACGCTCCCGTATTGAGAGACGGAGCTGTTGCAGCTCTTGCTCCTTCTTCTCCAGGGCACAGAACTTCTCGTCTACTGCTCGCTATGTGAGAGGGGGGGATTGCTTAGAATGGGGCAGTAGGGCTCTGAAGCCACCACTCCCCGTGTGGGTGTGAGATCCTGGATCCAAATCTCACTGAATTTTTTATATGGGTCGGAACCAACTCACTGTGTGTGTGTGTGTGTGTGTGTGTGTGCATGTGGAGAAGGGCTGGGCCTAGACCTGCAGGAACATGGTAAGGCCTGCACATAAGGCCTGTGCTGAGGGCACATGGCAAAGCCAGAAGGCAAGGCCTGCTGCCCGTGCAGAGCACATGGCAGAGCTGAAGGCCCCGCTCTGGGCAGTTTACAGCTTAATCCAGAATGCAAGAGTGGGGGACCTCGGCTCTTCCTTCCCAGAGGGCTCCTCTGGAAGGCTGAGCCATGAAGAGCATGTAGAAGATATGGTCACCCCTGGGGCCCAAAGGGTGAGCCTCAGGGACAACCAAGACATCGCCTACAATATGTGCTCACCTCCAGAGCAGCATCCCTGTCGCTGACTCGCTGCTGCAGCTTCTCCAACATGGCAGTCATGGCTGCAGGGCTCTTTTCCAAGCTTCGCTGGCATTGCAGAAGCTCCCTTGATTCCTAGAGATCACACACACACACCACCAGTACAACTGTCAGTACAGAAACACCCCTGAAGGAAGCACAGGAGAATCAGAGATAATCATCTCCTTACTCTATGCTTACTTTACTCTCCACATCAAAGGGTGGTAGAGTCCCAGCAGCTGGGACTGGCTTACTAGCACCTGCCAGGGCTCACCAGGCATTGCTGTGGGCTGAGGCACTTGGATACCTGGGCTTTATTCCTTATCTAGGGAGCCCAAAAGCCTCTCTTTCCTTTCCTTCTTTAAAGGGCATGCATGAAAGCTATAGACAGACTTTTGCATGGCCAAGTACCAAAGGAAGAGCAGAGAACCCAATTAATTACGCTCAACTCCAGTCTTTCTGCATCTCACCTGCAGAAGCTGCTCCTTGTGAGCCAGTTGCTGACTCAAACGTTGCACTCTCTGCTCCTGGGCCTGCAGCTCACGGCATTTCTCCCACTCCACAGTCTGGAGCTGCTGAGCCTTGTCCTGCAGCTCTGCCTGCAGCTGTAGTACCACAGCACGCAGCTCCTGAGAGGAAAAAGTACATATCTTGGAATTCAGTCCTCAACACACCTGTAAACCGCAGGCCAGTTTGAGAAAGCCAAGCGCAGCAAGGACTGTGAGCACAGCCAAAAGTCTTCTGCAACACTACAACTTTCACATCTCCAAACACACTTCTATGTCATGAAGTTTATATTTATCTCATTTTACAGGGTACACATCCATCTAAACCCCTTGCTCTGGCCACAGGCAGAGCTTTAGTCAACCACAGCTAAGCAGCACAACAGGGAACATTAACTTTGTAACATTGCGAAAAGAGATGGGACACTTGCACCAGCCAAAGACATACAGGTGACAACATATACACTCATCAAGCGCCTTTGCTGATTCTAAATCCTCAGATATGAGGGTAAGAAAGCTAGAGAGTTCTCCCTCCCACATGTGACAAGGGGTTAGGCGAGTGTGCCCAGACCGGCTTAGGCAGAAATGATGAATAGAGTGGGAGTATTGACTACATCAGTGCTTCTTAAGTTATTTAAACCCAGGCTAAGTCATACCTGGTTGTGTTTCCTGGTTGCCTCTTTCTGCTGCTCTTCCTCATGCACTGTGGTCTCCAGGAGCTGGGTGGCTCTCCTGGCTTCAGCCAGTTGATGCTCTTTCTGGCGCTGAGCTCTCTTCAGTTTCTGCACTTCCAGCTTGGTGCAGAAAAGCGTGTTCTGAAGATCGAGCGGTGACATTTGCTGCTCCTGGGATGACAGCAGGCTCTCGGACACCTGGCAAAAAAAAAACAGGGACCAGAGAAACTCAAAAGATACTCTTCACATGGGGGATTTAAGAATCAGGATCCCTGCAGAATGAAACCTGATGTGTTTTGGGGCTTTCCGGGGACATACCTGCAACTGCCCCAGACGGCTTCTGTGTAACATGTCCCGCAGCTTGGCCATGGTCTCGTTCTGCCCTTCGATGATACGGTACAGCTCTTCTGTCTATGAGTCAGAGCACAGGAAGCCCAGTCATGGGCTAATGAAGCATGAACTCTCCCACCCCAAGGAGATTAGGTTAACCCTAACCCTCCGGCCTGGATTACGACACACGTTAGCATCACATGAAAGAGCTTTGCAAGAAATAATTTACTGAGATCCAGGGTGCCAAGCACTGGCTTAAGCATTTCTTTTCAGCCACTGCCTACAGGGCCAGCACGCTGCCCTCTTTCAGCGAGCACCACCTTTCCCACCCAAAAATATTACCTTATTCTCTTTGCTCTTCAGGGCCTCATTCAGACTCTGGATTGTACGATCTTGCCTCTGTGATGTTTCTTGGACAGACTTTAATTCGAAATTCAGTTCATTCAGCTTTTCCTGTAACAACTGAAGACAGAAATAGCTTGGGTTTGTTTGATCCTGCCTAATACTCTCTATAAACACCCTTAAGACTCCCTCCACTCCTTACTCCATACGGCCCTGGTGTTGACCAGATCAAGGTAAACGTGGCTCCCTCTAGAGTTTGTAAACACTGCTGGAGGTGGGAGGAGACCAGTGAGTAAACACAAAGCCCTCAGTGCCTCCACAGGCCTTAATCCAGTGGTTCTGGTCCCTCCAAAGCAGCCCTCACCTGCAGGGTGGAGGTTTCAGGCTTAGGTTCACATATCACACTGCGTCCCACATACCCCAGCAGAGTGTTGCTCAGGCTGCCCAGCAGCCTTCCCAATTTCTATCATTTATTTCTCTTTCCTTGAAAGAAAAAGAGGCTGCTTCAGCCCAAAAACCTCCCAAAAATCTGAAAGAAAAATATTAATGTGAAGAAGCTACACATTCACTGATCCAATCAGTGGTTTATTTAGCATCAAGTTCTGGCTTCAGCACAACAGAGCCTAGCCAGTTCTGCCAACCAGGGTGCCAACAGCACGGCTGCGAAGCAAAGGGGAACCTCTCACTAAATTACTGGTTTACAACCTGAGAAACTCTTGCCTTTAACATTCTCACACCAAGGACACTGCCACCCACTCTGACAGTTTCAGGACAGTTTGCTGCTTTCACCACAACGTTCATGATGTAGAACACACGTGCGGTTACACAAGTGCTTGTTAACATTTCTAAACGTGCTGCCTGTTGGCATTCTTAATGTTGGATGATACCCCTCCTGTAACAACTTACTCAAGCCTCAGTAAGCACCAAGGTGGTGCTGTCACATAATTGCGTCTTGTTGCTCATTAGTTTACACACCTGTCCTGTTATCTCTTCTCTAGGAGACACTCCCCTTAAACTGTTTAAACACAACTACATTTACTGGGCCTTGGGTCTCTATTTCCAATCGACCTTTGAGGTCCAGGCAGCTCCAACACCTTATGGTTGTCCCCACATTTAAATACATATCCCAACCAGATTTTTTTTTCCCATTTTCCCAGTGGGTATAATTTACCTTAAGAGTTCAAGAGCATAATTACGAAGATATACCCCTCCCAACATGTGTTAAAGTTGATGTGCCTCAAGAGAACTCAGATACATGTTTCTTTCAAAAGGAAGTATTTAAATTGATATGAAAACAGGACCCCCTCTGTGCTGATCTCCCTTACTGCTTGAAAAAAGAAGGCAGCCTCTACCCCTTCTCTCCTGCATCAGGTTCAGCCCATGCAAATCCAAGAGGTAGGGAAATAACCCTGTGCATCTCTGCTTCATCAGTTCCTGGAAGGCTCACCAGGCAAGTGGAAAGTTCTTCCAAAACAATGATTTGCAAAAATAAATATGGAAAATCTACGCAGCTCAGCTACAGAAAAAAAGTAAATGATTTTAAGCTGGCAGACAAGCACTGAAAATCACACGTCAGCACACATCCTTGCTGGAAGGGAGGTGCAGGTGGCTGCCTCCAGCCAGGCTAGGAGGCACCCTCCCTCCAGTGCTAACCACACCAGACTGACTAGGCACTGAATGTGCTGCTCATGAAGAAATACCTTGTTGGCAGCTTCAGACTGCTGGATTTTACCCTGCAGCTCTGCAGCATGCAGATCGGACACGTGCTCCCCTGCTGCAGGGTCACCTGGAGCTGGCTGCTGATGTTCATCCTGCAAATTCTGAAAATGAAAAAATAATTTAAAAATGAAAGAATGGCTCAACTCTTGCACTGGCTTCTTCTATTCAGCTGTCAGCCCTCATACACCTTGCAGCAAGGGGTTAAGCATGCCCCCTTGTGCTTTTCCAGCTGTCTGTGATACATTCTCCTGCCTGTGTCTCCCTTCACCTGGGAGGCAGACTGGCACCTGGCAGCTCTCTGCTTGACCTGCCAGAAGTGCCCTGCTGCCCCGAGGCTGTGGTTGGGCTCCCTGTCTCTCCTCACTCCTGTACCAGGAACCCAGCAGCTTGTTTGGCTCTGACCACTGCAGGCGGATGATGGATCTCGACCCCACACCCAAGCCACATCCCTGAAACCTCCTCTCCTTCCCATGTGCCCTGTTGGTTTAAAAAAGCTTCAAAACCAGCACCAAACTGGTTTCCATGCTCTGCCAAGCTTCTGTGTCTTCATCAAGCCCATAACCTTCAATCCTACCCACCAATTCCCCTCCTGCCATGATTAGCAGTCACACACACCCCCCGGCTGTGAACCCCCTCCACTCTGGACTCCTTCACAGCTCCACATGCTCCAGCATCCACACCATGTACAATTCCCTACAGCTTCTCAAGCAAATTCAGTGCCACAGCTGAGATTTTTTTTTTCATGACACATACCCATTTATTGGGAATGTAAACAGCCTACTTTGTGATGCATGGCCTGCCAGACCCGGCTGGCTGAGCACACACTAATCCCTTGTCATCCCTCCTTACTATTTCTCTGCCTCCCGCCCAGTGAGTTAACTCCTTAGGGCAGCACTCAATGGCAGCCTCCCTTCCCAGCCCTCACAGGACTCCTTCGGTACTCCTGAATATCATCGGTGACATGACACTGACTGTACTGGTGCCTGGTGTAAGTGGAAGCCCTGGCAAGCACAGGTTTGCAGTGTAGAGGCCATGGCAACCTGGTAGGGCTTTTTGGAGCACGTACAAAGCAGCACCAGCTCCAGGCAGTGCAGCACAACGAGAGCAGTCAGCTCTGATCAGCCCTGCCAGGGTGAATCCTCATCTTCAGCAGCCAGAGCAATGTGCCGTCTCTGGGAAAGCCAGGCAGCACAGGGAAGCTCCCCCAGGTCTCTGCACTGCCCCTCCCACACAGGAGCTTCCATACAGAAACACTGCTTCCCTTTACCCTGATGTTAAGATTTTAGTGAAAACTTAAGACAGTCGCGGAAAAGTAATTTCAAATTTTCCCAGCCAGAAGACTTTGGATCAGACAGGGAGAGATGCCAGATTGTGTCACACAGCCCCTATTTTGAAATGAGGTTGATGAAAAGAAAACAGAGAGGAAAAAAAGCAAAGCACACATTTCCTCACAATTTGCACATTTGAAAAAAAAAAAAAAAGGCGGCAGAAAGCCTGGAAAGAGCTAAGAGCAGAGAGGGCAAAGGGAGACAGACAGAGCCAGCTCCAGAGTCCAAAGTTCCAAAGCCCAAGCTGCTTCTCTCGTGCTTCCCTGCAGCCATGTCAGGAGCAGAGCTCCCCAGCAGCATCTTACTAACAACCAGCACAGCCGCAGCAGTGCCAGCACACGCTGACCCAGACAGAACACTTCTTTAAAAAGTAATAATCACGGCATTATCCAAGCCTGCCAAGCTCAGATCTGCCCAGAACAGCGGGTAGGGGAGTGGCTGGCAGCAGGGCACTGCCTCCCTCGCTGCCAGCACGGCACCGCGGGCAGCTGCGGGAGCGCCTGACAAAGGCGCCGTTTGGTGGCACTTTCCTGGGGCTGTCGTGGGGAAAGGAAGGAATTGCTGGTTCAAGAAAACGCCCAAGAAGACAGTACCTACAAGGTCACACGCCCCGACACCAGACTGCTCAGTAAAGTTAAAGAACTGCAGTTTCCCATAGAAAGAACTGTGGTCCTATATGTCCTGGATACTCCTTTTGCATTTATGCACAGGAATCGCTGGACAGCAGAACCCGACTTTTAGAAGGAGCATCGCTTTTACAAAGAGAAAGAAAAACAATTTGTACAAGAACTATTGAGCTTACTAGCTGCATCTGCCTTCCCATTTTTGCTGTTAAAGCCATCCGAAGGATTAAGCCCTTGCCCCTTCAGCCAGAATCTGTGCCGAAGACCTGCTGCTGTCACGGCCAGAAACAGGCAGTAAAAAATCCTGCAGGATGAATTCCTGGAAAGGATGGTCAGATGGCAGAGGCCAGAGAAACTCCTCAAATGCAGTTCCCAGACGAGGATGGGCATGTGTGACACAAAGCCAAGCTGTAAACACGACACGTTGACTCTGCCACGTTCTCTGTTCAGAGAAAGCCCATTTATACACTGCAAACACATCCCATGCAGTGAAAATCAGCAGCATCGATGCCCTGGTTCACATCCTCAGCCCCTGGCTGCCAGTGCGATGCCTTTGTGCTGCAGATGAAAATTAGCGTTCCTACATTCCTCCCTACATCGTTTCTGGAGCAGGCTTTTATGGAAAAGCACATAGCTCGCGGGGAACGCCCGAGCAGATGGGGCAGCAAGCAGAGCCCGGCTAAATAGGAAGAGCAATTCAGCACTGCCACAGTTGCCATAGTAATAAACGACCACTTTTCTAATCCCCCAGGCTACCTACAGCATTAGGCAGCACTAAGGCTGCTAATGGGCTTGCAATTAGGCTGACATGGATATTCCTGAATTGAAGCTGACGGAGGCCTTCTATTCATTAAGGAAAGTGGTAAAGAAGTTACAAGTTCAGCTTTTTGACTGCACACTAATGCAGATTTCATTAAAGCCAGCAAAACGGAGGCAACCTGGAGCTAGGATTGCTGCGAAGGCAGATAACAGCAACCCAAAAGCAGGAGCTTTTGTCGCCTCTCAGCAACACCTACCGTTAATTGATGAATCTTTTCAAAGGATCAGAAAATAAACCAATTATCTGGAATACCAACCCTAAAGTCATCCTCTGGCACAAAGCCACCTGCAAGGAAAACACCTGTCCCTCAGGGCACGCGCCACTGGATGCCTGGGCGGATCTGCAAGTCAGGCAGGTCGGAGGCCTGACCTGCAGAGACAGGGCTGAAGGCAGGCGTTCCTCACACTCAGCCATTACTCAGGCACAAAGAAAACACATCTGCTGGAAAACACATGCCCAGAAGCCTAAAACATTCCCTTTGGTTGCGGATAAAAGGGACACCGACTTCTCCAAGAGAAAGCTGAAGTGAAGTTGGTGCTTTCTCAGCAGGAGAACGACAAAGAGCTTAGACCCATCTAGCAGGCTGCATTGTCAGGGAGGACCGACGGGGAGGAGGGAGGTTAATTTCCCAGAACACAGGGAGGAAACAGGCGACAGGAGAATGACAGAGAAGCAGCACACCTAAAAAGGACCGAGCTGCCTATTCTTAGCCCTGTTTCAGCGACACGTGGCTATCTGTATTATCTCAGCACAGAAGAATCCCCAGTGGGCTCAGCGTCGGACCACGAGGACGCTGCTCAATGGAACGGTAGCACCATGACCTCTACCTGTACCCGCAGCGGCATATAATCCTCACAGAGGTCATCCCACAGCTCCTGCAGTTCAGAAATCTCCAGGGAGAGACCCAAAGGAGCTCTGGAAAACGATTTTCTGTCTGTGTTCAGGATGGCAGAACCAGCACAGGCTAAGCCAGCAGAAGCACTGCCATCTGCCAAGTCACGGCTGAGCTTGGGGTGGGGCAAGCTGGACTTCACAGGAATAGGTAGCCGGCTGCCTCGGGGGCTCTGAAGGGGTTTGTAGTCCAAAGTCTTGATCAAATTGAGGGCCAACTCCAGCCTGTTCCCACTCAGTGAAGAGTTTGGGGTCATGCGGTCATCTGAGAAATCATCACATTTCCCATTCCCTTTCACCCCCTTATCTGCATCTTCCTCCTTCTGCTGCGGAGGGCTCGCCTCCACGGTGGTGTCCAGGGACTCAACAGAGGACGCAGGTGTGCCTTCCTCCATGCTCTCCCCATCCACAGCCACTCTGGAGCTGGTGGACTCGGCCGCATCACACACGGACGACTCCTCGTTGCCCATGCTGGCTGACCACCGGCTGGACAGCCCGCAAGAGATGCTCCTGGCCACCTTTCGTGGCACTTTGCAAATGGCTTCATAGTCGGCGTCGGCCACCCGCAGGGCGGCACAGCCCCGGCAGCGCCGCGGGCGGCTCCCGGCTCCCTCCGAGCCGTGGCAGCTGTGCGGCTCCAGGCTGTGCTCCTCCTGATCCGTCCAGTACTCAAACCCAGAATAAGCGAAGTCCTCCTGCAGCAGGGCAGCATACCGTGCATCAGGCAGGCTAGAAAGGTCCACAGTCCCATCCCCAGCCCTGTCTTCCGCGCTGGATTCGTCGTTGTTCCTGCGGTACATGCTGGCGATGCAGAACTTGAGGCGGTCCTTCTCCAGCAGCAGCTTCTGCAGGCGCTCGATGGAGAGCGCTTCGATGCGGGCGATGACAGTGTCGAACCTGTAGATGCGGTCCAGCATGAAGGCACACTTGCTGCAGGCGAACTCGGACCTGCCATCCCGGCACAGCTCCCTGCCCAGGACGTGGGAGAGCAGCACCTGGAGGTTCAGCTTGGCCGCCGTGTGGAAGATCCATCGCCGCTGGTTGCCGCACAGCTCCCGCGCGCAGATCCGGCAGGTCTCCTTCATCCTCCCTCCCTCCCGACCCCACCCGAACCTGCTCCTGGGGGCTCCCACCAGACCTTCCCGAGCTCAGCGCATCTCAATCCCTGAGCCCACCGGCACGTCTCACGGACGGCACCGATCCCCCCTTTTAGGGTAGGGTGAGACGCCGGGACTCCTGATGCTACAGCAACATCCCACCCTACACCGCCTCCTTTACATCTTCACAGCCACACCTGGGCTGCCCCCCCTCCTGGTGTCCCCCCGATGCTGCCCCCTCTCCTCACAGCTCGCCCCCCCGCGATGCTGCCCCCTCTCTCCTCACAGCCCCGGCCCCGGGGGCTGCTCCCTTCACAACCGGGCCTGCCCCCGCCCTGCGTAAAGCCGGTCGCCCCCGGCCCCTAGCCCCCAGGCCCGGAGGATGCTCCTGCCACGGCCGGCGCCAGTCCGGCTTTCTGGGATCAGGTTTCAAGCTGGCGGCGGGGGAACAGCCCCTCCGGGCATGCGCGCCAGCCGCGGTGCCTACCGGGATGTGTAGGCGCCACGCCCGTATGCGTATGCGCAGTGGCAGCCTGCGCCGCGCCCGGGCACACGGGCAGCGCCGGCATCGCGGACAGTGACAGCGACTGCGGCAACAGGCGACAGCGCAGGGTACAATCTCAGGACCAGTGCCCAGCCCCCAGCCCCCGTGCCAGCCTCCCCCTCCCCTTCCTACTAGCGCTTGGCTCCACTACAGGTGCCTGTCGCAGTGCCAGGTCCCCACCCCAGTGCCTTTGCCACGTCTCAATGCCAGTGGCAGTGACGGTGCCTGTCCCAGTGCCAGATCCCCACCCCAGTGCCAGCACCATGTCCCAGTCCCAGTGCCCAGCCCCAGCAGGCAGTGCCAGGTGGGCATGTCCCCACAGCACAAGGCCACCACCAGCACCTGCACAGCACCCCGTGCCACCCAGTGGGCACACACCAGGGTTCCCGGTGGGACCACCGTGTGGTGGCCCCTGGCTGCTGAGGACAGCACTGTGCCAGCAAGATGTGGCACGGCCAGAGCTGTGGGGCTGCCAGGAACATACTGCTCTGATCTCTCACAGCCCCAGAATCCTGCCTGGCATGGTGCCGGGCCGTCGGGGGTATTTTAAGACCCAGGATTTAAATGGCAGACAGGCATAGGCAGCACCGACACCCACAAAAGGACTGCACAGGCTGGTAGCCTCTCCCCTGAAAGCATGCACCGTGTCTTCCTGGACCCCCTGCTCGCTCCAGCTCCATGGCACAGCTGCGCATCACCCAGTGCTGCCAGGCTGGATGTGGCACAGCCCTGG
Source organism: Manacus vitellinus (assembly GCF_001715985.3). Taxonomy (NCBI): domain Eukaryota; kingdom Metazoa; phylum Chordata; class Aves; order Passeriformes; family Pipridae; genus Manacus; species Manacus vitellinus. Next base: position 3,374,396 of record NW_021940565.1, read on the forward strand.
CCACAGCCCCAGAAGAGGACAGGGATGACAACAGCCAATCGAGCCCTGGGCAGGTGTGCTTATCCCTGGGATGCCGGGCTGGGGTCTCCCCACCTTTGCCCACCTACCTGCTCCTCCATGACCTGGGGTTCCTCCAGGCGCTGCTGCAGATCCCTCTTCTCTGCTGACAGCATTTCCACGAGCTGGTTGCTGGCAGCCAGCTCTCGGGTCAGTTCTTCGATCCTCCTGAGAGGGAGGGAAGGGCAGGGGATGCTCAGGGACTGGGATGGCCCCAGGATGGTACTGGGAACAGCTGGTGGGGGTCAGTCTCTGGGGCAAATCAGAGCAGCCTCAGGGCTGTCCCCCTTCCCCATAGCCCAGCTCTCTCCCCTGGGGGTGACCTTTCCACCACACCAGATTCCTGCAGCCTTTCAGTCATGCACAGCACAAGCCCTTTGGTAGTTCCCAAGCACCAGCACATGCTGGCAGCATAGAGGACATCTTGGGCACCTACCTTTGGGCCATGGTGCTGCAGCCATCATCACTCCTGTCCTCCTCCTTTGTCCTTGCAGCTTCCTTCAGCTTCCCTGTCAGCTCCCGGCATCTCTCCGCCTCAGCTCTGGCCAGTGCCGTGGCCTGCTCGGCCTCATTCCGTGCCAGCCTGGCCTCCTGCACGGCAGCAGGGTGAGCACCCAGGCACCAGCCCCCAGCTCCTCCCAGGCTCCCACCATCCCTGGACTCACCTCCTGCAGGAGCTGGATCTTGTTCTCCAGGAGCTCATAGACGTGCTCCGACTCCCGCTGACGCTCCTCATACTGCTGCCGGAGCGCGGCCTGGCTACGGGTCGTCTGGTTCTCTGCAGCCACCCTGCCAGGCACAGCACAGCATGGCACGGCATGGTATGGTGCGGCATCTCATGTGACATGGCACGGCATGGCACGGCTTGGCACAGTATGGCACAGCATGGCCTCCCTTTGCAAAAGCCCCCACCCCAAACCAGCTGGGCTGGGTGATCTGCACCACCCCAGGTGTGCCCAGCCCAGTCCCCTCCATGCCGTGGATGCTATTTCTGCAGGATCCCCGTGAAGGACATGCTGTAAACCCCCAGCACTGCTGCTCTGGGGACACGGCTGTACTGGCAGCACCAGGTCATACTCAGACTCTGACTCATCAAAGCACTCCTCACACAATCCCAGAAACAGAGGCTCCCCGGCTGGTTGCAGTGCCCCTGCGCCCCCACCCATCGGTGCCCCACTGTGAGACACCCATGCCATGGCCCCTGGGCACATCACTGCCCTCCCCCACCAAACAGGTGCTGTCTTTTATTTTTGGCTGGCATGGAGGGTGTAAGAGGAGCCCTGTGGGTGCCCAGCCCCATTGCAAACCCCTCCAGCCCCACTGCAGGCCCCTCACTGCTCACTGCAGGCAGGGTGCAGCTAGACGACCCCCCCGGGCATCATGTCTGCTCCAGGGTGAGGGGGTGGGCCAGCCCCACTCACCATGTGTTGTCCAAGGCTGCTTGTTTCTCCTGCAGCTCCCGCTTCAGGCTCTCCACCTCCACCTTCAGCTCAATGTTCTATGGAGAGGGAAGGAGGATGCCCCCGTGCTTGCATGAACCCCCAGCCCCACTGCCCACGGGGATGCATCAGAAGTGGCACGGGAAACCCCCACCCCACCACAGGGCTTTGGGTGCTGCTGGCACGGGTGATATTTTACCCTGCTGGTGTTGGGATGGGGTGTACCCACACCATCTGTCTGCCCCCAGACTGGCACTGCCACCCACCCCGGGCACCCCATCAGACTGGGGATATCCTCCCCAACTATTTCCCCACTCCTGTCAGAGGAAGAAAGGGGCAAACTCCACCACAGCAGCTCCTCCAGCCCCAGTGCCTGATGCCCTCCCCCCGGCTGCACTCCGCTGACCCTATTCCCTCCCGGAAAAAGAGAGGGCACTGGCAGGGAAACCCCCTCATCCCTGTCCCCCACAGGCACTCACCCGCCGGTAGACATCGTCCCGGCTGTCCTCGCCCTTCTGCTGGACGCGCTCCTCCAGAAAGTAGATGCGCAGTTTGAGGCTGAAATTCTCCTTCTTGAGGTCGTTGAGGTGCTGGGACAGTGTGCGGTACCCGTTAGCCATGGCCGGCGCTCCATGGGGCGGGCATCCCGGCACCCCTCACATGGCGCCGCCGGGGACACAGCCCAGGGTCCCTGCCCGCCCGCAGCTCCCGTCGCTGGCCCCGCTGCTCTCCCTTCCCTCTTTTTTTTTCGCCTCCCAGAGCTATTTGAGGAATCGCTGGAGCGGGGACAGCGAGTGGTGAAACCCGAGCCCCGGAGGCCCCCACGCGCCACAGCCGGGAGGGCGGTGAGGGGGAACGTGGCGCCCGGGGGGGCTGAGCCCCCTCTCCCCCTGCCACCACCACCTGCCCCGCGTCCCCCTCCTGCGCTCCACACCCCACTGGTGTGCCCAGGGGATCCGGCACGTATTCTACAAGCACCCGACAGTGCTGGAAGGGTCCTGGCAGTGTCACGGAGGTTCCTGGCACCCCGCGGTCTCACCTGCTCAAAGTCCCGCAGGGTCTGTGTCTGGGCGAGGGGACCCATCTCCAGATCCCGGAGGAGACACGTTTGCACCAAGGAACCAGGCTGGGGCTGAGCATTCAGGGGGCCACGGGACCCCCCTGGCTCAGCTGGCACAGGGTCCTCGTCAGCTTCACCCCATGACTCGTCTTGGGAAGCTGGGAGGGAGTGAAGGCGAGCAGCGCTCAGATGAGCAAAGTGGCTGCTCCACACACGGCCTGCCTCCGGGATGTCACCAGGAGAGACACGGGGATGCCTCGGGGACCAGAGAGCCACTGGCTCATCCCCCTTGGCAGGGCACGGGAACAGGGCATGCAGGGTACCAGGAGACTGTGGGGATGCCTTACCCTCCATGCAGCTGGCTCCAGGGAGCACGGCTGGCACGTCGCTGTTGCAGGGATCCCTGCGGAGAGGAGCGCACGGCCGTGTGACACACGGCACTGGGGGTCCTGCCTCTGGGACCCCCCACGTACCACCCAGCACTGTGCCAGAGGGGCCAGGGAGGGCACACGGGTGTCCGTGTACACGTGGGGGTGCACGTGTGTGTTCCCACCGGGACCAGCCGGGCAGCAGCTCTAAGTGCAAAGACACGAGGCCCTGGGGGCTGTGCAGATGGCCATGTCCCCTTAACAGCACTTTAACTCCATTAGCAGCCCTGGCAGGGACATCTGAGCCCCTGCAGCAGCCCCCCACGGCCCCTGGGAGGGGGTCTGGGTGCATGAGGCAGGGCTGGCCCTGGCTGCTCTCCGAGGGGCCCTGTGCCTCCGTGCTATCACGGCTTACCAGCTCCCCACTGCAGAAGCAATCGGGTTTATTTTCAGCTGAGAAGTGTGAGTCACTTCATGATTTAAAAGAAAGAAGAAAAACAAAATCCCAACAAATAAAAAAAACCTGTTTTTTTTTTCTTTTAGAGAAATCTGAGTATTTATTTTCTAATCTCATCTCATGGTGGGGTCCCATGAGCAGGGAGGTGGGCAATTGCCCCAGCACCAGGGTGGGCACAGTGCTCTGCCCTCATGCATGAGGCTGAGCCCCAAGAGCCAGGCAGAGCCAGCACATTCCAGTGGCACAATCCATGGTAGGGGCCCTGGAACCACATCCTCCAAGCCTTGCACACCACACCAGCACCCTGCGGGAGGGAACACAGCACTGCCAGCCTGGAAGGGAGCAGGGGAGATAGACATGGGGTGCCATGGCCCCTGCAACAACAAACTGTCACAGAGGGAAACTGAAGCATGATGGCTTTTAACACACAAGTACTTGTCAGGCATGGCCCTGCACCCTGCCAGGCACTATAACCAGCATGATACCCAGAGGCACAGCACCCAGAGGCACAGCACCCGGGGTACCAAAGGTGTGGTACCTGGAGGCGCAGCACCCAGAGGTGCAGTGCCCAGAAGCCCCAAGGTAAAATAACCATAAGTATGATGCCTGAGGAGACCTGATACCTAGAGGCATCCAAATTTCAGTAACCAGAAGTGTGATGCCTGAGGAAACCTGATACCCAGAGGAACAACATCCCAAGGAGGCACGACCTCTGGTGGCATGACTCCCCAGGAGGAGAGATACTCAGGGGTATGATACCCAGAGGTGAAAATCCCAGGAGCCATGATACCCAGACTTGAGATGCACAAGGATCCACAACACTCAAGGAAGCACTGTACCCAATGGAAGATATCCCAAGACGTGATAACCCTGGAGGCAAAATACCCAAAAAGGCACATGACATCCAAGGAGGCATGACACCCAGAAGTGTAATACCCAGGGACACAACAATCAAGGATGGATGACAGCCAAACACCTGATGCCCAAGGAGACATAATAACCAGAGGCATAATACCCATGGAAACATAGTACTGTACCCACGGAGGTGCAAATCCCAGGGATGCCATGGGATAATGACCAAGGAGCCAGGAAAGGGCTAAGGGTTACTATCTACAGCCTACACACTGTAGCCGCCACATTATCTTTGTGGATGGAAATCTGCACAGCTGACATCAAGAAAGAATGACTTGGCCAAAGGAGGAGGTCCTGCTTTGGCTCTGACAAACTGCACAGAATGGAACAAAACTGTATGACTGGAACCTTGAAGGAAACTAAAAAAAAGTAAACTTTTCCTGATTAAGGATTATTTAAACAATAAAACACACGCCACTGCAAATGCTAATAAGCTTAATGAAGTACGTGCTGCCACATATATGACTGTTACCCAACTATCTGCTTAGATCATGCTATATGTAACATAGGAGGAGGGGGCTAAGATTGGGCTGTATATAAGGAAGGTGAAAATTTCACTTAGTTAGAAAGGAGACTCAAAAGTACCTTAGAGACAGTCAACAGGCTACTCTTCTCTCCCTTGTCCCAAGTTATGGATGCCTTCTTTCTGTATACTATTATTACTACCTGGGTTAACACAAGCTTGCACCATCCTAAGAGGGAACAGAATGGGCCAAAAAATGTTGGAAAAACAAGAATAAAGCAATTATTTGTGCAGTATTGGGGGCTCACTAATCTTACATGCAAAAGAAAAGCAAGGAGTCCCCTCTCCCCCAAAAAATGACAGATGTAGAATATGCTGCTTTGAAATCAGAAAATGAGGAAGTTAAAATGCTATTGGCCACAGCTGAAAATAGGGAAAGGCAGCTGCAGAAACAGTTAGAGGAAGAAAAGGAGAAAAAGACATAAAAATTGGAAGAAAAGGTAGAGATGATGCTTATGCAGGCTGGCAATCACCTGACATCATACAGATTAGAAAACTGATTGTATCCCCTGAGGAATGGGATGAAAACATATGGGCTGACCCCAATGACAGAAAACTGGAGAAAGATGATTCTTTGTCTCTTTCAAATCCCCCTGAGTATGAAGCGAGATGCATTATGGAAACACAAAAAACAGCTGAACCTTGGGAAGAGTGGGAAACCATACCCAAAAAACAATCCCATTCAATTTGATTCTGGTGGAGAATTTGTAAAAGCGCTGTGGCCATGAGGAAGGTGGGACTGAAATCTGGCAGGTGGAATCCTATCAGTGCATACATAATAATGGCCCACACCTGATTCCAGGTGGGCCTCCTCAACTATTAATAATGTTTCTACTAGATAAAGGAACACAAATTCCAATATTAACACAGCAGGAGACAGAGAAGCTGGACAAGGAGTCAAAATCACTGGAGTGAATGGAGCAAGTGCTACGTGCCAAACTGCCAAGGTTAATTTGTGGCTCCCAGGCGATAAGAACATGTCCTCTCCCCACTTTGCAGTAAAAGATCACAATGAAAACATTTTGGGTTGCAAACCTGGCAGCTGCTACACAGCAGTGTTTGGTCCATCCCTTCAACCCTGACCCTGAAAGAAATCCAGAGAGTACAGAGCATTCCCTCTGCACAGTGCCTGCCCTCCCTGATGCAAAAGCTACTAGGAGACCACAATAACAAATTTTTCTGCAACATGGACGGAACTTCTGAAGTAACAGCTGATATAGAAACACAACAAGTCATCTCCAGAGCCCACTCCCCATATAATTCACCCATTTGGCTAGTCCAAAAACTGGACTGGAGATGGCAACTAACTATTGACTACCAATGCATTGACAGTTTGGGAAGAGATATTATCAATGCCAATACCGAGCCTTTAACCGCTGCTGTGCCAAATATCAATGCATTGGTAACTCAAATTCACAGAGCATCCCACTCATGGATGGCAACCCTAGATGTAAAAGATATGGCTTTTATGGTTCCACTCCGGGAACACAACAAGGGTTGATTCACCTTCACATGGAAGGAAGTGCAGCATATTTTTAGTAGGTTGCCCTATTGATATAAACACTCTCCCACTATTGCTCATAATGCCCTGGCAAAAGTCTTAGGCACAATCTCTGTCCATCTGAAGGTTAGGATATATCAGTATATGCAGGATATCATCATGAAATCATCCCAGATTGGCCTGGTTTGGAAGGGACCTTAAAGACTACCTAGTTCCAAATCTCCTGCCATGGGCAGAAACACCTTCCACTAGACCAGGTTGCTCAGGGTCCCATCCAGTCTGGCCATGAACACTTCTAGGGATGAGGCATCCACAGCTTCTCTGGGCAACCTGTGCCCACAGAATGGGGGTTCAGTGAACATGGTTCCCATTGTAATCTGTGGCAAAAGAGGGCAAAAGAGCCAGAGAGAACACCAGACTTTATCTACCACTCTTTCAATGACACTGGAATGAGATATTCCAGTCTTGAGAAGGGCTCGCTGTCCCCAGTGCGGGCAGTAACACAACAGGAACAGATAAGAAAGAACAGAGTGAGAACATTTGGGGGAATACCCAACTGACTGATACCCGGCCAGCCTGTGCTCAGTCTGGGACCATGGCAATGGTACTAACAACCCAAAAATAACCTTATGCCTGGGAAACAAAATATTACTCCTCAGGGCCACCCTGAGGCGGGGCCGGCCTGGTGCCACATGGGCTCTGGGGTGAACAAGCAGAGCACCCGCTTTCCCGCAGCCCAGCTGCCCTGCCAGCACCCCACACAGCCAGAGTGGCCACAGGGGTGCTGGGCCAGCAGGAGCCCCAGGCTCTGCCATGGCCATGGCTGGCTGGGCTGAGTGGGGGCTACCCCCTCCCTCTCCCTGTGCCCAACACTGGGAATTTGTTTGCTGTGAAGGGGAGGCCACCACAGTGCTGCTTGGGCTGCAGGAGGACAAGAGCCCTTTCATGCTGGTCATGCCACCCTGGAGCACAGAGCAGAGCCACCGGCACGGCGCAGAGCGAGGGAGGCACAGCCCCAGGGCCTCCCACTCACCAGACAGCACTGTCCACCCCCATGGACCTTCAAACCCTGGCACGAGGGGTGCCACGGGGCCCTGACTCAGAGCACCCACTGACTCACAGCATCTCCATGGCATCACACCAGGGCCACTGCAACCACTTGCTGGTAATGGCACCCCAAGGGTGCCATCAGGGAGAGGGGAGAATGCAAAGATAGCAGCCAGAGCCCTCCATGGCACGTGGGCTGTGGGAGGGTGGCTGCTGCCCCACAGGAAAGCATCCCCAAAACGCCTGGCACCGCTGAGCACACCAACAGCAACTCACCTCCCAGCTACTGGATCACCCCGCAGGCAGGCAGATGGACAGAAGGACGATTGGAGGGATGGATGGCAGGCCCCAGCCCCGTGCTCAGCCACAGCCACTGTGGGTGCCAGTGGCTCTAGGCTGGCAGAGGGGCTGTGGCAAAGGCCAGGCAAGGCCAGGCCGAGTGTGGCAGCTCAGACACCGAGCATGGCACATCCCAGCTCGCTGCTGACTCGTTGGCACAAATGTCTCAGTGGGGGCGGAGTGCCGCCACGGGGAGGGAGGATGGAGCGGGGGACAGCCGGCCACGAACGCTGTGGCTGCCCGGGTGTGCGTGCACAGCACACGGCACGGCCACCCACCGACCGCC
>NW_021940565.1:3383762-3485240 GCF_001715985.3 Manacus vitellinus
GTCCCTCCATCCCCCCTTCGTCTCCTCAGTTCCCCAATCCAGCCATCCTGTACCGGCTGACACAACCACCCTCACCCCAGCCCTCCACTCCGGCCAGTCCCTCTGGACTGAGCCCCAATCCTTCCTCTCACTTCAGTCCCTCAGAAACAATTCATGATTTCCAAATCCCCAACCCTTCTTCCAACCTCACAGTCTACCCAAAAGACACCTAATTAACCAAGATCCCCCATGGCACCCCCAACTATCCATCCTGTCACCCCAGTTATCCCCCAGTCCTCCTTGTCATCCCTTTCCTTGGATGCCTCCATCCCAGACCTGACACCCTCAAATCCCCTTTGCCACTCCCAGACCCCCATAAACCCCCCTCACTATGTACCATTCCAGCCCCACAACATCCTTACTTGCTTTCTAATGACTTCCCAGTTCTCCACTGGGACATCTCTGTATCCCTTTATCCCCCTTGACCCCACCATCATAAACCCCCTTGAACACCCACCATTACATCTCATCCCACCATAACATCCATCTCCCCCACCCCTTCCCTTTGCTCTCCTTTGCCACTCCCCATCCCAACTCCAATAACCTCAATCCCCTTTGACCCCCCCTAATTAATTTCCCTGCTTGTCATTCCAATACCAGTTCTGCCCCTTCCCTCTCCCTCCCTCATTGCTTGGCCCCATTCCCTTCTGTCCTGCACCCCCATATCCCCTTCCCCAGCTGTCCCCTATGGCCCTCCCACCTGCTGCCAAGCAGAGCCCACCCAGGACCCTGATGTGAGATGATGACCAAGGACCCAGGAAAGGGCTAGGGGTTACTATCCATGGCCTACACTGTGCACCCCCTGTGTTACCTGTGTGGATGGAATAGGGGCACAGATGATGCCAATACAGGATGAGCTGACTGAAGGAGGAGGTCCTGTGGAGACGGGATGGTCCTGCATTGGCTCTGATGAACAGAACAAAGTCATACAACCAGCAATGTAAAGGACACCGTGGCCAAAAAAGTACTTTTTTTTTCTGATTAAGGGTAATTTAAATATTAAAATACACTTCCTGCATATGCTGATAAGCTTAGTGAAGTACATGCTACCACTTGTATGACTGTATTACTCAATTCAACTTAGATCATGCTCTACATAACAGTGGAGTAGGGCAAGAAGATTGGGCTGTATATAAGCAGGGTAGAAATTTTACCTGGTTAGGAGGAAGACCCAAAAATGCCTTGGAGACAGCGATGGGCTACTCTCCTCTCTCTCCTCCTGTAAGTTTCTGTGTACAATTATTATTATCATTACCCTGGTTAACACAACATTATTGTTACAGTAAGAGCTCTATTGCAACTGGTGAGTTTTTCAATGCCAATTCCATATCTATATTTCTGCTGCTTCAATAAACTGCAGTACTTATGAATCTGTGATCACAAAGGCTCTTATGGAATGTAACCAGACCTATGGTGTTGAATTAAAATGTGAACAATATGTTGAATAATATGTGAATCTGCACTTGTGGAAGTTCCTGTTGAACACGACCTATAGTGCCAAATTGATTATACTCAGAAATTAAGCCCAACTGTCTCCAGCCCCTCTGATCTCTGAGGACCAGCTGGAACACAAAGTGGTTTTATTTTCTGCCAAATTTCTTACTCTTTACACCTGGTACTAATGGGGTCAGCAGAAGGGTGCCATCCCCCCATAAACTCCACACTCCAGCCTGGTCATACCTCATCAGCCACCACAGCCCATGTCTCCCAGGGCACCCATCCTGCTGGCCCTGCCAGCTTTGGGTCCCCTCCAGCTTTTGGGTCCCCTCCAGTTGGTTCCCTTGGAGGGCAGGGCGTGGGGGACATGCCTGCTGACACCGCCACGCCACCAGCACCCCCCGTGTCCCAGCAGGCCCCCGGCAAGGGCTGGGGTGCTGTAGGGCTGTGCCTCTGGACGTGCAACCCAGGAGAGGGCACCAACAGCCCGGGAAAAGCCAGCAAATACGATCCCAGCGGCAGCAGTGGCTTGGCTTATGCGTGGCCTCCGCGCAAGCAATGCCACAGGCGTGGGAGAGGAGCCTCGCAGGCGCTGGGCAAGCCCAGACGGTGGCGGCACGGGGAGCAGGGCGCCGGGATGCCGGGTCGGCGGGCACCCTGAGCAAGGTCCTAACGGCTAAAACGGAGCCGAGGGCTGGCTCAGGGCTGTGCCGAGGCGCGGGGCCGGGGGCCGTGTTCAAGTCCCGCGGTGTGGGCGCCCCGAGCACGTAAGGCTGTGAGAGGGAGCCCCGTCCTGGCCGCCGGCTCCCACTGCTCTGTGTTGGGGGCTGTTTTGGGACCGTGCTGCAGATTTTACCAGTCGATGCCCTTGACCGCCTCTCTCCCCCTGTGTTGGCTGCCCTGGACTTTCCCCACTCTGGCGTCACGGTTGTTCCCTGGCTGTGGCTGCAGTGTGCATAGTGCTGTGTATGGGTAGTGCCAGGCCCTACATGTCTGCAGGGTGTACATAGCACTGGGCTCCCCCACCTCGGCTGTGCTGCCTATGGTGAGGGCAGTTATCCCATCCTGACCACCTCCTGTCTGCCCATCTCTTGGGCTTTGCAGGGTTTAACAGCCTCTGGGGCCACCCAGGTCTCACACAGGGCAGTTTGGTCCAGACCTGCTGCCTGCAGCATGAAGAGCCTGGGGAAGGGCTCAGTCCCCTCAGGACCCAGCTTGCAAGCACCGTGTCCATTCTGCCCACTCCCACTGTATGGAAAGTGCTGGAAGAAAGGCCTAGCTCCCCGTGGGAAGGACCTAGGGTGTATCTGGTCCAAGTGCTCTGTGAAAGTTTGGCCCCATGGGCAAGGGGACACCCTCCATCCCTCACCATCCAGCATGCTGGGCAGTGCCTGGTCCCATGGTGTCCCCTCACAATCGTGTCCCCAGAGTCAGCACTTCCCACTGCAAGGTCACTGGACACAGCCACGCAGCTCTTGCCCCATGGAGGGCGTTTTCTGGGTGGCTCCCGTGCACCCCACGTCATTGGGAGCCAGTGGCCAGGGCCCTGTGCCCCCAGCCCCTTATCGGGGGCATTGCTCAAGAGCGAGTGCAATGTTGGGGATGGACAAGGGCCATGGCACTGCCTCACCTGTGGGCTGCAGATTCTGGGGAACCCCATTCCTGGGCGAGCTGGGAAGGGCACGGCCAGGCTCACCATGGGCTGGAGAGAGGCTGCTTCCTTGCCAGCGGCACCCCCAGCTTGTGGGGAAGCGACCTGCACCATCGTGGCTGCCACCGCCATTCCCCTCCTGCCTCGCTGAGCTGGGATGTGCAGGACGGGGAATCCGAGGCAAGGACGTGGTGCGCGGGGTCGGGACACCCTACCCCCCACTCCCCCCGGCTTCGTGGCTCCCCGACCCACGGGGTCCTGCTGGGACACACCCTCCCCTCGCTCTGGGGCTGCTGGGGGGCCCGGCCCCTTGCCGGCCCTGCCACCCTCGCCTCCTCCCTCCCTCCCTTCGGGGGCGGAGAGAGTGAGGGGGGCCCGGGGCGGCTGGGGCGGATGAGGGAGAAGGGAAAGAGTGGGATTATGGACACGGGAACCAATGACAGCCGAAAACAACGAATGCACCGCTCGCAGCTCTTTTACGCCCGGCGGAGGGCAGCAGAAAAGCCTCTGCGGAGTGCGGAGAGAGCCGGACACCCCGTCCGTCCCGTCCCGTCCCGTCCTGGCCGTCGCGCCATGGCGCTGGGGAAGCTTGCAAGAAGAGTGGCTGATCAGCGAAAAGCCATGGACCCCTCTGCGGGAGATCTGGAGGCCGGGCGGGCTCCGGGTGCAGGAGAAGCCCGGGCGGAGGCAAGAAGAGCTTGTTAACGGGAGATCCGGTTGAGGCAGGGCTGCACCCACGCGTGGGGTGAGTGCATGGTGCATGGGTGGGTGGGCGCAGCGGGCCGGTCCCGGGTGGCAGCGGACCCCCTCGACTGGTCCCCGCCTCCCGTCTGATGCAAGAGTCCGGCCAGTTTCGCACGGCGGATTCTGGCCCTGGTCCCACTCACCGTGTCTGTCACTCCTTAGGACTGCGATGGACTCATCGTCCGCTCGGCCACCAAAGTCACGGCTGAGGTGCTGGAGGCAGCTGAGAGGCTGCAGGTGGTGGGCAGAGCAGGCACTGGTGTGGACAACGTGGACGTGGAAGCAGCCACCAGGAAGGGTGTCCTGGTCATGAAGTAAGAGCAGGAGTGCGGGGACACCCCTGCCTGTGCTCCTGGGGAGGCAGGGGAAGCTTCAGTAGGGTGCCATCCCCACCCATGGCATCCCTAGCACCACCCTGCATGTCTCCATCTTCATGGTGTGCAGACCCTGTCAGCCCGGGTCACACGCCCAAGTAACACCACTCTCCATTCCCAGCACACCCACTGGGAACAGCCTCAGCGCTGCGGAGCTCACCTGTGGGATGATCATGTGCTTGGCCAGGTGAGTGCAGGGCAGGAGGGGGGCACAGACATGCACCCTGCAGCCCCCTGCCCCATGCTGACCACAGCCTCCTTTATAGGCAGATCCCACAGGCAGCTGCCTCCATGAAGGAGGGCAAGTGGGACCGTAAGAAGGTAGGAGGCAGGTGAAGCGCCTCTGGGTGGTGGGTGGCCATGTGGGGTGTGCTCACTTATGGTCCGCTGTGCACCCTAGTACATGGGCATGGAGCTGAACGGGAAGACGCTGGCTGTGCTGGGGCTGGGACGCATCGGCAGGGAGGTGGCCACCCGCATGCAGGCTTTCGGCATGAAGGTAAGGAGAGGGGCCAGGAGGAGTGATGGGGATAGTGGACCCCCCGGCTCAACCAAAGCCACTGTACCAGGCTGCAGGAGTGAGTGCCCACTCTGCCTCAGACCATAGGCTACGACCCCATCATCACTCCCGAAGTTTCAGCCACCTTTGGCGTGGAGCAGCTGCCGCTGGATCAGATCTGGCCCCGCTGCGACTTCATCACAGTGCACACGCCACTGCTGCCCTCCACCACGGGTATGGAGTGAGCACCGGAGCAGGGACATTTGGGGAGAGTTAGGGCAGACCCCTGCTGCTCACAGCCCTCCCTTCACAGGGCTCCTGAATGACAGCACCTTCGCCAAGTGCCGCCGTGGCGTGCAGGTGGTGAACTGTGCCCGCGGTGGCATCGTGGATGAGGGCGCGCTGCTGCGGGCGCTGCAGTCGGGGCAGTGTGGCGGGGCTGCCCTGGATGTCTTCACACAGGTGAGTTGGGCTGTGGGAACCTCCCGAGTTTTGTTTTGTCTCAGCATCACCTTAACTCTGCCCAAGGCAGGCCAAGGCAGCCCAGCAAACCCTGCGGGACTGGGACCAGGCACAGCCCTCCTCAGCTTCCCTCCTTGTAAAGGAAGGAGGGTAAATGCCCCCCACTCTGAGTTCCCAGATGGGTGCTGGGGGCTGATGGCAGGATGGAACTGTGTCTGCAGGAGCCTCCAAAGGACCGTGACCTGGTGAACCACCCCAATGTCATCTCCTGCCCACACCTGGGTGCTAGCACACGGGAGGCACAGAGCCGCTGCGGCAAGGAAATCGCCATGCAGATCGTGGATATGGCCACGGGGAAGGGGCTGACTGGTGTAGTGAGTCCCCCCACTGGGCACCTCACCTCTGTGCCTCAGTTTCCCCATCTGTAACACATGGGTGCACTGGGAGCAGCCCAGGGCACTCACTGGCAGGTTCTCACTGCTCACCCTGCTCTCCCTCCCAGGTTAATGCGCAGGCTCTCAGCAAGGCTTTTGCACCCCAGACCAAGCCCTGGATTGCCCTGGCCCGGGCCCTGGGCATGGTGCTGCACGTGGTGGGCAAGCAAGTGCAGGGCAGCATGCAGGTCTGCACCCTAGGTGAGCCAGGCAGGAAGGGTGTGTAGGGATCTCTGGCCTGGATTGGTGGGAGGGCAGCCAGGAGAGAGGATGGACAGGAGGTTGGTTGAGGGTGGGATTGGAGCACAGGGGGGTGTGGGGATGGATGGGTGGGAGGATGGGAGTAGGGACGGGTGGATGGACTGGGTGGTGGAAGGACCAGCTCCAGGCTGGCTGCTCCAGTGTGGGGCTGACCTCTCTGCTGTTGGCCCATCCACATCTGCCACTTCCTTGCGCCCCAGGGACACCCCTGCAGGAGGCTGGGAGCTACCTGACACCTGCCGTGGCCACGGGCATGCTGGCTGGAGGGACACAGAAGGAGGTGACCCTGGTGAATGCCATGCTGCTGGCCCAGGAGGCTGGGCTGAAGGTGCGTGGACACTCGGCCTCTGCACAGTCAGCCTGGTGCATCCAGACCCTGCCCTTCCTCACCAAGTGGCATGAGCCTGGGGACACCCTACAAGGCTGCTAATGCAGCACTCAGGCTGAGGGACATTCCCTGGTGTGCCTCTGAGGACATCCCTTCCCCATACCCTGCCACAGGCAGGACCTGGGCACTGAACAGCCACATGTCTCTGACAGGTCACAACCACCCACAGCGACGTGGCCCCCGAGCCCGACAGCAGCACTGGCTTGGTGCAGGTGTCCCTGCAGGGCACCCCACACCGGGTGACAGGGACGGTACAGGGCAGCACCCCGGTGCTGCGGGAGATCAACGGGGCCACCTTCAAGCAGCCAGCCCCACTGTCTGGCCCTCTCCTCATCTACAGAGCCAAAGCTTCCGATCCCACTGCTCTGGCCACGCTGACGGGTGAGCTCCCTGCACCAGCCCTGAGCAGGGCTGGCGGGGCCCTGCATCTGAACCAGAGCTGAGCCCCTGCAACAGCAAGGACAGGAGAGATGGATGGGGAGCTTGGGCAGGGGGTTGGGTGATGTGGAGCAAAGGACTTGGGGTGGGGGAAGAAAGGACCATTGAGGGGTGTTGGGGTGAGCAGAGCTCAGCTCCCTGCTGGGTTGTGGGGCAGCCTGTGGTCCCTCACCCCTCTCCTCCTCCCCAGGGCTTCTGGGCAAGATGGGGGTCCAGCTCCAGTCCTACCACAGCTCCAGCACAGTGGGAGGGGAGCAGTGGAGCATCGTGGGGCTCTCAGCCCCCCTGTCCAACCTCAGCGAGCTGAAGCCACGTGTCACAGAAATCTTCCAGCTCCACCTGCTATAGACCCCAACTGTCAACAAGGACTCTCCCCATGCCGAAGCACCTGGACCCTCCCCCAGCTGGGGCAGCATTGGAGCCAGCTGTCCTTGACTCCCACACTGAGTTTGGGGTGGCCCCACACTCAATAAAGGGTTAGAAGGAGAGACCATGTGATACGTTGTCTGTGTGGTCCCTTGTCCTCAACCCCAAATCCCCTCCCTCCTGCCCTCACCACTCCCCAACCCTGCTGCTGTTTGCTGAAGGGTGCAAAGGTCTCTGCCACTGCAGAGGTCCCATCTGGCCATAGTCCCGTGCCAGGAGAGCAGTTCTGGAAGAGGGATGAGCCCTCCCGTGAGCCCCTGCGCTGCCTGCCCCCTCCTGCCCCTGGGGTTTGCCATGAGGATGTTTCACTTTAGTGACCTCACAGGGAAAATGGATTCTTACCACCCCCAATCTGGAGACTGGGAGGCTGTGTTTTACTTGGCTCCCCCAAAATGTCAGGGCACACTCCCATCCTGGGATAATGGGGGTTATTGAGCCACATGTCTAACGGGGCAGGTGGCCAATGCTGGGTGCCCGTGGGATAAATCCTGTAAGGGGCTGTGATCCAGATCCACAGTTTTTCAGAGGAGTGTCCTGGGGTGGGAGGAGACCACTCAAGATCAGGAGCTAGAGCCAAGCTGCTGCCCCCTCCTATCCACACCTTTATTCTCCTGCACTGCCCAGGTGTGTGCAGAAGAGCCGCAGCCTCCACCAGCTCTGAGGCCCGAGGCACCACTGGACATTCCCCAGTCATCCAAGCTGACGTTTCCCACAGAAGGCAGCCCCGGATTTGGAGATGAGCAGGGATGACAGTGGTAAAAAGAGCATCCCCCATCCTAGGGCTCGCCCCTCCAGTCCCCTCTAGATGGGCTTCCTGGCATACTCGCGGCGGTACTTGGAATCCACGCGCGTCAGGTACCAGGTTCCGGGGAAGAGATCTGCCTGAGAGCCGTGGGGAGCGTGGTCGGCTGCAGGGAGAGGGCAGTGATGCTCAGGGGTGTCATGGGGTCCCAGTGGGGGGGAGTCACATCCCCCCAGCCCCACTCACCCAAGTGGTGGGTTTCCTCCCGTCGCTTCATGATCTCCGCGAAGTCCTGTGGGGCCACGCGCTTGCGAGCGTCCAGGCGAGCCGGCAGGTCAGCCAGGCTGGAGACCAGCTTGTCCAGGGGCGAGCCTGGCAACGGGCACCCCACGAGTCAGATGGCACTACTGGCAGCCCTGGGCCCCACAGCCCCACACCACCCTCCCTTCCCAGTCCTTCCCTCCCCTGGGGCTCACCTGGGGCTGCATCCTGTGAGACACGGAAGGAGAACATGCTGGCAGCCAGTCCCGAGCCATAGGAGAAGGCACCAATGCGGGAGCCAGCCAGGTCCTTGGCTGAGGACCTGGAGCAGGGGGTTAGAAGGGTTAGAGGAGATTGGCATGAGGGGGTAGTGTAGGGGGCTGCCTCCTTCCCAGACAGGGGGGTCCTTGTGTCTCAGGGCCACATTTCCAAGGGAGTGTGGCCCTGGAGTGCAGTGGTGCCAGGGACTAGGCTTTTGTTCCCCCCAGGGCCTGTCTGTTCCCATGGCTCCCTTCCCGTGGGGTCACTCATTCTGCAGGTCATGACAACGGGGTTTTCATCCTCCTGGCAATGACAGAAGGGCTTTATGTACTGGCCCAGCTCCAGCAAGCTGGGATGAAAAGGCTGGCAGGGAGATGGCACGGAGTGGGATGCATCCATGCTGGGGGTTGTGTGCACTGAAATTGTCAGGTCTCTGCTGAGAAGGGGGGAATATGAGTGCTGGCACCTCCCCCTCCAGCCAGCCAGGGTCTGCCCGCCCTTCCCAAAATGACCTCCTCCCTCCCCTGAGCCAGCATTTTGGGGGACTTACTGTGACAGGAGGGAGGCCAGGCAGCCATACATGGACGGTGTGTACATGTTGCCGTTGCGGGAGGAGAGGAGCAGGGAGGGCTTGGTCTTCTGGTTGAATATGTCCTGGCTGGCTGTCTGGAATGCCTTTTCCACATCCTTGCTGGTGTAGGTGTCCTCCAGCTTTAAACCACTGCTCAGAGAGAGGCTGGCTCAAACCTTGCACTGGCACATCCCTGCCTGGGCTGAGGGGTGGGGGACACGGCACAGGGACCCACCGAAAAGACTGCAGCCCCTTGTAGAGGCCAGAGGCTGTGTCAGGGTTGGGGGAGGCCAAGAAATCATTCAGCAGCAGTCGCCCCACAGACTTCTGCACTAGCTTGCAGAAGGGTGTGTGGAAGATGATGTACTTGAAGTCATCGAGGGTGAAGGGCCTCTGGATGCCGGCTGGAAGGCAACATGGGTCCATCAGCATCCAGGGGGATGGGATGGGCACCTTAGGGGTGCTGCCACTTACCCTGCTGCCACTGGCTCTCCGCCTTCCGTCGGTACACGGCGTAGCAGCGGTCCAGCGCCCGCAGGTAGCACTGGATGGAGAGCTGCCCATCCACCACTGGGTACTCAGAGGACAGGTCCGGCTTGTAGAAGTCATAGGCATGCTCCATGTGGGTTCCCCGCAGGCCTGGGGGCACAGGGAGAGCCCGCCGTCAGGGAGCTCAATCAGAAGCACCCAGGGGTGCTGCCTGCCATGCCAGTTCTGACATCCACCAGCCTCCCACAGGGATGTGGCTAGCCAGGCATCCTGGAGTACCCAGCAGGGTCTGGCAGATCCAGTGCTGCTGGAGCTGAGCAGCTCTGCCCAGGCCTGGGACATGAATGCATGGCCTCCGGGGACAGCACTCATCAGCTTGCCATCCCCAGGGTCTCAAGACACTGACCTCTCTCCAGCACTAGTGGGGCGTTGGGTCCCACCAGCATGGCGATGGCACCGGCACCTCCCGTGGGCCGCGCGTTCCCCGTGGCATAGACGGCAATGTCCCCACACACCACCACGGCGTAACGACCTGGGGAGGAGACAGGGACTGGCAGGGCCATCGACAGGTGGAAGCCTCCACACCGTGGCCCTCGTGTATTCCCATTTCCATGATGCCAGGTGTCACAGCCAAGGTAAGCAAGAAACACGGGTGATGGAGAGCCTGGAGGGGCAGCAGCTTCCTTTGAAGCTTGCCAGAGTATCTATGGGTTTCAGGCCCCCTCCTGCCTCCTCCCCCTATTCCATGGCACCCACCCAGCATCCAGCCCCATGGCACAGTCCCTGCCTGCACTCACCATCCCAGGCACTGGACTCCACCCAGGCAGCCGCGTTGAAGAGCGAGGCCGTGCCCCCGTAGCAGGCGTTGGTGGTGTCGATGCCCTCCACGTCAGTGTTGCCCGAGTCACGGAACAGTTGCATGAGGACAGTCTTGACAGCCTTGGACTTGTCGATGACGGTCTCGGTGCCCACCTCCAGGCGGCCGATGGCATCCCAGGAGAGGCGCCCACGCTCCACCAGCCGCTGCACCACCGTCAGGCACAGGGAGTTGATGTCCTCATGGGCAGCACAGAAGCCCATCTGCTTCTGGCCCAAGCCCCGCGTGTACTTGCCGGCCTCCACACCATCATATCGCTCCAGCTCCTCCTGCTCCACATACTGGGCAGGGAAGTACACCTCCAGTGCCAGGATGCCCACATCCTTGGGCCAGGCACCCGTCCCGGCAGCACTGGAGAGGCTGTGGGGCAGAGGGAGTGGTGGCAGTCCCGTGGTAGCCCCGAGCATTGGGAACACGGGGGTGGTCCTGGGGAGATGCCACCAGCGAGCAGCCCAGGTTGGGAGCACCCCAAATCCCTACTAGTTCCCTGTGCCTGGCAGTGCTGCCAGGGAGGAGGGAGAGGATCCCCTTCCCCGGCAAGGTTTAAGAGCTCAGGCAGCTCCCCACCCCTGCCCTGGCTACGTCTCCGGCCCGCCCGATCCATGTGGATGCTCACCATGCCCTTTGCAAGGCCACGGGGTGCTGGGTCCCCCGGGGTGCCTGTTCTGGCCCTGGTGGTGCCCACCTGGCCCCCCAGCAGCGCGCGGCACGGCCCACCAAGCGCAACATCTTCGCCCCGACCGCTGCACGGACGGAAGGACGAGCGGCGGGACAGAGGGAAGGCGGGACGGGCCCTGCGTGGTGCTTTTATAAACTGCGTGGGCAGCTCGGCACAGCCCTCCCGGCCTTTATCAGCGTGCCGGACACTGGCGCTCAAAGGTCGCCAAGCGCCAGCCAACACAGCAGGGGCAGCGGGGCTTCGGAGGGGGGAGCTTGTGAGATGTCTCCATCCTGTGCCCCAGAGCCCGGGGACGCGCTCGGCTGGAGCCGGGGCTGAGCCGCGGGACCGGCTCTTCCGCAGCCCCGGCGGGGGCAGCTCCGGTGCCCACGGCTCGCCGGCACAGCTGTGGTCACTGAGCAGTGAGCGCGGCGCTGTGTGGCCTCCCCGATTGCCCCCGAGGTGCTGGGAGGGAGCAGAGGGCGGCCAGGTCTCTGGTGCTGGCACTATGCGTGCTGCCCAGGGCGCAGTCCACGTTTGACACGTGCCGCGGCTCCGGGGGGTGAAAACCCCCTGAGCTGGGTGGGGGCAGAGCCATCTTCAAAGCAGCAGAGCAAACAGCCACGTGATGCCTGTGGCAACGCTATAGTGACACAAGAAGGGACCTTTGGTCCCGGTGGTGCTGTCGACATGGCCATGGGGCAGCGTCGCAGCCCCCAGATCCCTGTGGAGCTGTCTGCACCCGTGGGAGCTCTGTCCCCGTGCCTGCACACCCACGACGGCTCTGATCCCCACCCACTTCTGTGCCCCAGGTCTCCATATCTGCACCCTGGGGACACTCCTGTCCCCTCACCTGCTCCCCAGGGACACCTGTCGTTTGGCACCAGGGGGCTGGGGATGAGCAAACATGAGCACTCAGCCAGGAGAGCCACTGGCCCTGCAGCTCCTGGGGACTGATCCCCAAACAGCTCTGCCAGCACCAGCAGTGCTGAAGCCCCTGGAAGCAGGAAAGCTGGGAGAGCCATGGAAGCACCTGCCTCCCTCCCTCCCGGACCAGCCCAGGGCTTTGCACCAGCACCAAGCTCACACAGCACTTGCATGCTTCTTTTTTTATAGATGTATTTTTAGGAACTGTGCAGAGAGGAGCAGAGGTGGCACGAGAGGAACATCGCTGGCATGGGGTCCCCCACGGGCCAGAGGCTGTGCTCAGTGCAAGGGGGTGAACTTGCAGATGTAGTGATGCTTCTGAGTGCAGTTGGTGCTGGACCACAGACTGAAGCCTGTTGGAGAGATGGGCCAGGGGTTGGTGGGGGCCACGGTTAGAACAGGGGCACCAGCTCTGCCAAGTACAGCCCCCCCAGAGGGCCAAGACCCAGAGGAGGAGGGAGGGGGGGAATGCCAGCCAAGAGCAGGCACTGAATGTGGATGTGGGATCCGGGCACTCACTGCTCTGGTGGGTCAACACGGCGCATTTCCCCGGACTGGCACCATTCCCGGGCAGCCCACTGGCAGTGCTGTACTTTTCCCCACCTGTCCACTTCCAGTCCTGGCTCTGTGAGGAGAGAGGAGATTCAGAGGCATGGCTCTGTGGCCTTCCAGCCCCCGATCACCCCTGCAGCCCCTGCCTCACCTCTTCACTGTAGTGGAGCCCGAGCCAGACGGGCTGCACACGCTGGTGGTAGGAGATGGCTTTCTGCAGGGTGATGGCCTCGTGCCGGTCCTCCACCCAGGCCAGGTGGGCACCATCCTGGACGGCCTGGCACTGCCTCTGCAGAGAGAGCTGTCAGTGCTGGGGCACCTCAAGGAGATGGGGAGTCCCTGTCTGCCTGAGTGCCCCAGTGGGCTTACCTCAGCCTCGTCCCAGGTCCGGACATCAGGGAAGTACTTGAAGCAGTTGAGCTTGTAGTAGGACCAACCGCCAGGGCAGTAGCTTATGTACCTGCCAGCTGCAGACCGAGAGCAGTGGGGAGTGATGGGGGACAGCCAGCATTGCTGGCTGGAGAGGAGCATGGCTCCCCCCGTCCTCATTACAAAAGCAGCTGTCCCCCGAGCCGTGGGACTTACCGGCTGGCTGCAGGAGCCCCATGCAGCCCAGCAGCAGGAGGGCGAGTCTGGCTGCTGCCACCATCCTCCTTGATCCCTGTAAAGGCTCAGGGGGGTCACACGAGGTCCCTTGAGGACAGAAGATGCCACCTGTGCCCAGAGAGTGCAAACCCACCCTGTGGGCTGAATCTGGCCCCTTTCAACCACGTGGAGGAGATGGCAGTCTGTGCCTCCCTCTCTTCTCCCTGGCACAGGTCACTGTCCCGTGCCCATATCCCATGTCCCAGGCACGGCTGGGGTCCCCAGCCCACACTGGCCCCACCAGTCACAACCTTGGCAGGAGGCATCTGAATGAGCCCAGCTGCTCTGTGGGGACATGAGGAGAGTGCTGCCACAGGCATGGGGCAGAGGACCCGGGGCAGCAGCAGCACCAACAGGCAGAGCCGAGGCCAATAGGGCTGCAGGGACTATGTGCTTGGCCTCATTTTCACACCCTGAGCTCGTAGTCCTGCCCAGGCTGGGGAGACAAATCAGCTGCATCAGCACAGTTCCCCTTTGTGTGGGCTAATCCCTGGGCACTGGGGCCAATTCGCAGACTCAGCTTGTCTTCCCCTCAAAGAATCAGCGACAAAAGTCAATGCAGGGCTGAAAAATGCATCATCGCAGCCTGCCCCATGCAGAAAAGCGCAGAGCTCAGGTCCTCAGGAGCTGTCAGGGCTGGGATCAGCTCCTGTTTACCCCCAAGTCAGTTGTGACCATCCCAAGGCTTCAGCTGCTTTGTGAGAGTCCTCTTCCTCACCTGTTATCTGGAGATGCGGAGGAATAACGGCGTGTCGTGGATCGCTGGGAGAGGAGAAGAGAGGAGCTGCCCTTTATAGCCTGGTGCTCATCAGCATCGGTGTTTGCCCAGCTCAGGTGATTCTCACCATAAAAGTCTTACTGCTGACTCCCGTCCATCCCCCCCCCCGCTTTGCTGGAAAATTGCCCAGATCTACAACTCTGTTTGCATTTAACATATCTCTAGAAACAGACAGGAAGAGCCTGTCCTAGTTGGTCAATAAACCCCCTGCAATTATCATAAATCGATCCTGCGATACAGAGGTAATCTTGTGGCTGAGAGCAGCCTGGCACCTGACAGGGATGCCTGCTGGCCCAGCCCTGGCTGGGCCAGGGGCTGGCAGGGGTGAGCCCCGGGGGTGAGCCCCTGATCCCGGCCAGAGCATCCCTGCAGTGAGCAGTTGGGACACGGGGACCACCCGCTGGCACTGCCCGTGTCCCCAGCTGAGGGATGGCACCCAGCTGGGCCCTACACCCTGCCCAGCTCTGCCATGCGTCACCCACACACCGCCCTTGTTTGAACTGCCGGGGGAGGTTTGCGAGCAGGATGCAGGACGACGGGATGTGGGAACAGCCTGCAGCCGGGGGCCGCCGGTGCCATCAGATAGCGGTGTGGGTGCCCAGCCCTCGTGCCCAGGGGTGACGCAGGGCTTTGTCACTCTGCGTCCCTCCAGGAGGGGGGGGCAGGTCCTGGAGCAGCAGCCCCCCACTGCCCCTGCCCCACGGGGGGAACCTGCAGCCCCGGCACTGGGGAGGTTGCTGCTGGCATGGAGCCACAGAGGTGGGCTGCCCCCGGCCCCAGCAGCTGGAACCCTTAGGCAAGGGAAGGCACAGCCTTCTCTGTCATGGTCCTTGCTCCTCACCCCGGGGAGTCCTCTGCCCCTGTGGGAGGCACCTGGAGTTCTCTATGCTACTGCTGCAAACATGCCGCTCTGGAGTGTCACTTCGCTGGCTCCTAATGTACCAAAGTGGCCTTGAAAGCTCATCCTGGTGCCTGTCCCGTGGCTCCTGCAAAGCTGCCAGCTCCTGCCCAGTACCCTGCTGCTGCCAGCTCCAGCCAATGCCTGGTTCTCCTTCTCCCAACCTGCCGCAAAACCCTTGGAGGAGGCCACTGGGAGCTACGCAGGAGGCAGCTACCTGCAGAGGATCCAGACGCAGAACTGAGCCCTGCTTCCCCTAAAATGGAGAGCTTGCTGTCAGGATCAAGCCATGAACCCCAGGGATCTCCCATGGGATCTCCTCTGTGGCAGCATTTGCTGAAACATGCAGACAGTGAATGCTGTTGCACCCACGGGGAGCAGCTCCATGCTGACATGCAGAGGCAGGTCTGGCTTTTGCCCCAGGGAGGGAGGAGGATCAGACCCATCTACTTCACACACAAAGCCAGGATACAGCTGCTGCTGCTTGCTAGGCACCCTGTGGGATCAAAGGTGTAAAGCCTTCCTGTGTCCAAACACAGCTGCTGCCTGCTATCAGTTCTGAAAGAAACAACCCTCCAGAGAATAGCTGTCCTGACTAATGGGGAAACTCTAGAAACACAATAACCCCATAGAAAACAGGGCTCCACCCTTGATTTATGAAAAACTGTGAAAAAGTTCCCCAAAGGAGCCTGAGGTTCCTCCTCTACTTCTCGGTTAGATAAGCGATGCCCCAGCTCCCCGTGCCTGGCTGGCCCAGTTAGGCATGTTTGGATGCAATACAGCAAGTTTCCACAAGCCCCTGGCCATCCCGGGCTGGGGAAGAGGAATGTGCTGTTCCCAAGGAGTCGCAGCTTCAAGTCTCAGCCTGAGCACCAGTAAACTCGATGCAGCTGTGCCAGAGGCTCAGCAGAGCTTGCTAAACTTTGGCACAGATGTGCAGGCTGTGGGAGAACATGGATGAATGCCTCCCGGAGGTTTGGACTTGCCAAGCTGGCTCTACCAGAAGATAAAGGAGCTGCGCTGTTTGAATATTAAACCCTTAAAATGCCCCCAGCAGCTTTACCCCTGCTAGGCATCGTAATTTAGCTACCAGCTCCATCCGAGTCCACAGCAAGAGTTGGAAAACAGCCAGGTGAGCACTAGTGGAGCCCAAGGCTTCAGTGGCATCTCCATGCTCCAAATGCAGCACAGCAGCTATTGACAGTTTGTTGAACAGTTTGACTTGGACAGTCAGACAAGTCTGAGACCAGGACAGAGGAGTCATGATTCTCTGTTTCAGAGGCTGAAGAATCACAGATCTTCATGCTCCTAGTCTGGAGAAAAGGAGACTCAGTGGGAACCTTATCATTCTCTACTACCTAAAAGGAGGCTGTAGCCAGGTGGAGGTCAGTCTCTTCTCCCAGGTAAAAAGTGCCATGATGAGAGTAAATGGCCTCAAGCTGCACCAGGGGCGATTTAGATTGGATATTAGGGAAAATTTCTTCAATGAAAGGGCAGTCAGGCATTGGATCAAGTTGCCCAGGAAGTGGTGGACTCACCATTCTTGGAAACATTCAAGAAACATCTTCATGTGGCCCCTGGAGACACAGATTAGTGGTGAACATGGTGGTGCTGGATT
The DNA here is from genome assembly GCF_001715985.3 of Manacus vitellinus. Lineage (NCBI taxonomy): Eukaryota > Metazoa > Chordata > Aves > Passeriformes > Pipridae > Manacus > Manacus vitellinus. Next base: position 3,400,193 of record NW_021940565.1, read on the forward strand.
AATGGTTGGACTTGATCTTAGAGGGCTTTTCCAGCCCTAAGGATTCTATGATTTTGTGCATCAGCTGCTGAGACAAAGCCAGGGAGGCAGCCTCAGCTCCAGCAACGATGGCCCTCTTCCCTGCTAGAAGAACAGCAAACAGCCAAGGGAAGGAAGCAAGCAGGACTGGAGGGAACAAATGAATCCATAGCTCCCACTAATCACCACCTGACCCACACTTCCTCACAACCTTTCTAAAAGCCATACAAACATCCCAGCCCTTCTTTGCCTCCCAGACTCACAGGCAAGTGAGAGCTCTTATGCAAAGTATCCAAGAAAGGTCCCATCCCAGCCCTGTCTTTCCCAGTATGCCCAGCTGCTTGGCTTCCCTCTTCTCAGCCAACCAAGAGACTCCAAATCCATTGGCTACATCCAAGCCGGGCTGCTTCCAGTTCCCTTGGGTGGTTCTAAGTGGCAGGGTTCATGTGCTGCCGAGATAGAGAGCACTCCTGATTCCCAAAAGCTGTCTCCTGACATGGACTGTGAAAATGCTATTGAACCCCCCGTTGCCAGAATCTGAACAGCTACTGAACACTGTTGATTCATGTATAATCTGGTAGCCAGGAAGACAAACGAAAGTAGCAGCACACAGACACTGGGCACGTACTTTTTATTCTGGGGATAAAAATTGCTTATACATTTGGCAGCAACTATTTTCATAAAAGACTTTTATAAAAAATGTAAAAATAAGCAAATATTTTCCATTATTAATATAGGAAAATGCTGCTGTGTGAATGGTTACTCTACAACTTACGAGATAAAATACCACCTTAAGGAGATATTATCTTTACAAGTAGTTAAAAAAAAAAAGAGAGAAAGGCAGAGGGCCATCATATTAACAGGCCAGGCACGGAACCGACTTCATTCCACAGAAAGCACTCGTCTTGTAAAGGATAGCCACATATATAAAAAGGCACTTGGTTATATGGGGCTAAGGAGGAAAAGCCCTTTGTTTCTTTAGCATCGATGTAGCAACACTTCATTATTTGCAGTGAAATGTGTACCTGGACAGGCCCCCAGGAGGCTGCAGGCTCCTGCCTGGAGATCTGAGTCGGCTGCAGCTAAACTTCACCGGGTGCACTGCAGCGAGCGTGCCGGGGAACACTGTGTGCATTGTAAAAAGCAGTAACTTCAGACAGAATTAAAAACTTCAGCCCAAAACAATGGCCCTGGGAACCAGCTCCTCCTGAGGCCCTGCCTTCATGTACCATTGAGTCGAGTTGGAAAAGAAAAAAGGCAACTTTAACTCTTGATTAGAATGTAAAGAAACATCGGAGACAATACTGTACATGGTAAGGTGTTGGATGACCTGCTCGGAGGGGAGCAGCCTTCAGTCCTTTGGCAGCAGCCGACAGCACCGATCTCTTTGGAACACGTGTCTGCAGGGTTCCCCTGAAGAGGTAGGAGCAAACCATCCCCACAAATGTTCACTTCGGCTGCTGACTGGTTCGGAGCCCTTCAGGGAAGCGCTACTCTTGCAGACAAAGCAGAAAGAACAGCTGTTTGTCTAAGGTCAGCGACAGCTGGCTTCCATTACTCCAAAACTGTCGGGGGAGCTGCAGTATGAATGGTACTACTGTCCCACAGGGCACGTGGGGCACCTCAGCTGGGAAATCTCGACATAGGCTGAAGCTGAGAGCAGAGGACAGCCCCAAACCTGTGAACCAAACTGCATGAGGCAATGGTTTCTGAACTATTTGGTCTGCTGCAAAAGCCCAGCTCCTGGCTTCAGGCACACCACTGCTGCTGCTGGAAGCCTGCTTGGGAATCAGTGCTGCAGCCTCCTTGTTGGGAGGGGAAGACAAGGCAGCTCTGATCCAGGGCTGGAGCAAAAGGGACACTTTTCAAAGGGCTGGATGTCATTCCTGACGCAGGAGGACACACACTGCAAACATGTAATGACATGTTTGACACTTACTGATAGTCCCATAAAGAGGCAGCATATGGTATTTGGAGGACAGGACACACAGCCACCCTTGGATGGAGGGGAGGGGAGTACTGTGCAAGAACGCTGGGAGCTCATGTTACCAGTTTTTGAAACACTCATGCTCATCCCAAGAGCTTCCCAAAAGGCCTGTATCAGTAGCAGTGCATCTCTTCCGGCATGGGAGTCCATGAAGGCAGTCATGGGCACACCTGGCAGGATGGGGGCACGGGGAAGGTAGTGTGTCAAAAATGGTCAGGCATGTCCCCAGGGAAGACACACAACACTGGAGAGATGTGCCTACAGGCCACTGCAGCGGGAAGACCAGGTCAGACCAGCGTTTTCGGGAGGGGAAATAACAAAACAAACAACCTAAAAGACTATATGTATATATAATCTCATAATACCTGGGAGGGCAGGCAGTGAGAACGCTAAGGGGTGTTAGTGGGTCTGTATAAGACAAAGACTCTTGAAAAGGAAAGGGTGAAGCTGTGTGACAGAAGGTGTCACTTGACCTGCAGGTGTTTTGGGAAGTCCGGCTCACTTGCTGAGCAAGAGTGGCCAAGGGAAGGAAGGGTCTAGGAATGTGGGTGCAGCTCTGAGCTGTGTCAAGACAACCCAACTTGAACTCGAGGAGAACTAGTAGAAGGTGCTTCAGAGAGAGGTTACGTGGGTAACAGAAGGAGTAACAAAATAAGGATACAAAGCTGGTTTTGGCTAAATTTCTGGAGAAAAGACCACAAGATGTATTAAGCTGAAGAGCTGTCTCCCCAAAGAAACGGTGGAACACACATTAAAAGCAGACTGGAGAATCCAGTGCAGACAGCAGTCACATCCAAGGTGCGTGGGAGTTGGTTATAAGTGACCCAGCTGGTCTTCTCCATCACCAGCTTCTACAGTTCTCTGTTTAGCATAAAAGCATACAAGCCTACAGCGACCGCAGTCCCTCCAACAAAAGAACATCCTGGGCTCATTAAGACTCTTGGATACTAAAATGGTTCTTCATTTCCATCCTGGAAGACCTTCATGAGTTCTGGAGTCCACTTTAATTGGGCTTCACCTTGGCCGGCCCTCAGGCGTACACCTGCATGTTGTTCCGCTGCTGCTCTGTCATGTGAGCGGCCGCCGGCCCGCGCTGGTTGTTACCGGGACTGGTTGCCACATCAGACCAGTCAGAGGCAGAGTGTGGGGAAGAGCTTGACCACTGGTCTGGAGATTCGGGCGATGGAGTCAGGTATGGGTGTTCGCCTTGTAAGTGCCGGTTGTGGCTAGGAGTCCGTTCTGTGGCCGAGGAGTAGCAGCTGTGCTGTGAGGGAGGTGTGGGGTACTTCCCCATCGAGCTCTGGAACTGGTGGTAGGCCGGGAGGACCGTCTGAGCCACCTGCCCGTCCTGCTGAGGGATGGCAGCCATGGAGAACGAGGCACTGGGCAGCTGGGCTAGATCCGGGATCTGATACATGGAGCTAAGAGGACCAGCCATGTTCTGAGCGCAGTTTGACTGGGCCTGCTGTGGCAGTGCTTGCTGGTTTATGCCGCCCTTGGGAACCAGCTGGAAAGTCATGATGGGGGGCAAAGACTCCCTGGACACTCCCAGGTGCTTCGTGTCTGCTTGAACCAAGCCGCTCTGCTGAGAAACACTGGGGTGGGAATGCATCACCTGCGGCACCATGCCAAACATCTCGTTGTACTGGGACTCGTTCACCTCCATGCGGTTCATCCACTCGGTGGAAACGTTGCCTGGCCGGAGCCTGCCAAGCCCGCTGTTCGGAGGGGTGGTTCTGTGCTGTGAAAGCAGCTGGCTGACAGATGGGAGTACCGTGCTGGATCCGCGTCCTAAGGGCTGCATCTCGTGGAGGTTGGAGAAGGACATGGTGTGCGCGGCCTGCACCGACGGGGCGGTCAGCAGCGAGCTGGGCGACGAGTGCAACACCCCCGGCGATGGCATCACAGGAGACGATGTCGGTTCGGATGCAAAAGCGTGGGGCGATTCCAGGGAATCGACTGGTGACAGGGTCACTGAGCTCTCCGAAAACTGCCCTTTGCCCTCGCTGAGGGACTTCTTCCTTCTCCTCTTTGCATCTTTGGTGAGGTTTGTGGGCATGATGCCTTTGGCATTCGGTTTTCGTGACTTCTTGCTTAATGACGCGTGTTTCAGATTGAGGAAGGACCTGTTGGGGCCACAGATGACCGGGGAGAGGGCAGAGTTCAGCATGGCCCCGGGGTGCCCCGCAGGGCTGTGTGCCACATTGTACTCGTTGAGAAGCTGCACTATGTCATGGTGCATCCGATCCTGGGCCACGTCCCGGGGCAGGCGATCCATGTGGTCTGTGATGTCTCGATTGGCAAAATGGTCCAGCAAGATTTTTGCTGCTTCGAAACTGCCTTCCCGAGCAGCAAGGAAGAGTGGAGTCTCTTCCTGAAAACACAGAGAGTAAATATTTTAGAGGCTTCACTGTGGGGGACTGAGTTACAGCTCACAATCCCTTACGGTGTGGCAACCATTAAACCATTTAAATGCTGTTTAATGCAGTGTCACATTAACTGTCACCAAGAACCACCCATTCTAAGAGGTACCCACTTAAAAAGGCAGATTACAGGAAATCATTTCATACACAGCAGTGGAGCACAGGTTGAAATATCCCACCAGGAAGGGCACTATTCTGCCATGGGTCCTTGGAGGAACCATGAAAGCACCTGTGCCTTTCTCCCACTCTCCCCTATGAAGGAAAGGTACAAAGGACTAAAACAGCCCAGTAAGGAACTGCAGCTTGTTTGTTGGTAGCTCTGAAATCCATTGAGTGATGTATAATAATCCAAAAAAGAAACCTTAGTCAGAGGAAATAAATTAAGGACTAAGACACAGCAAAAACTAACAGTAAAGCTACAGAACATCTGCACAGTGCAGACTATCTCTCAAACAGAGGGGCTCCTCTCCCATATCCACCCTGCACTGAGATTCCCTGGAAATATGACAGGACATGACTGCTGCTGCACTGCCAGATCTTTCTCTCTGCTGACTGGAATCCAGCTGTTTGACACCAGCAGCACTCCACCTGGTGCTCTCACACACTATTGATTCTGTACTGCATTCCTTCCCTGCAAGTAAAGCAGGACAGCATTGATGGCCAGGGCGTGGCCAAACAAGAAAGAGAACTGCTCTCCTGTATCAGAAATCCTGTAAGGCATCCAGCACTTGGGGAGAGTTCCGGTCACAGTCTGGGTTTGGAAGACCTGCACTGAGCACTCAGTTTAGAAAATCTGAACTTACTTCATTACCAACAGCGAAAAGGTGCTTTAAGTTAGGAAGCACAGGCATGCTGAGCACCCCCACACTGTACCTTGTTATCCTGCATGTCTCTGTTGGCTCCATTTTTCAGCAGTACTAATGTTGCTTCCACATTGTTGACAGCAGCAGCCCAGTGAAGAGCAGATTTACCTGCAGGGAAACCCAACAACTTCAGTAACAAACCAAGGAGCTATTTTGCTATTTTCTAGAGCAGACGCTCTAATCACCTACTTGGGGAAAAGAAACAATTGACAGAAAGATTACTGAGCAACTAGCCACTGATTATTGGTGACATTTTCACTTAAAGTGAAGTGCAGACAAAAGCCAAGAGGTACAGAGTACACTGAGGGAAGGAAGCAACTGCAGTGCAGCCTGCAGCATGTGAACATGTCCTGAAGAATGGAAAAATCACTTTGGAAATCACCATGCTGTGACATGCCCCGATGGCACAGGATGCAATGGGGCTTTCAGCACTTGGTCTGGGCATTTTTTATTTTTGTTTATTAAATAACCTATCCACAGAATCATATCTCCAGAAAATCCCAGCATATCCAACCCCATATTTCTTCTGCTTCTCTTTCAGGACTGTCTAACCAAGGAACTGTGCAGCAGCCTGCAGTCAGTTACTGCCAAGAGGACTTCGCAGAAGAGCCCGCTGTGTGATTCAGCTACAGAATTCCTGAGCAGCCCACACTCTGGGAGAGCAGAAGCTCACCCCTCTCTGCTCACACCATGACAAATATTTGCCCAGCCCAGTATGTGGTGTTCATGTTACCGTGGTCATCTACGGCGTTCACATCAGCCTGGCAATTAATGAGCTCGGCCACCATTCCTTCCACAGCCAGACGTGCAGCCAGAATTAATGGGGTCGTTCCATCATTCATCCGAGCATCCAAGTCTGTCACTCTGTTACGGATCAGGATCTGGACAACAGGGGAAGACAGATTTTTTTTTTCAATACCGCTACAGACCAATACTGAGGATTTTGGCAGAATCTCAAGAGAAACTTTATAATGACAAAGCAGCATGAGCACTGAAATGCAAGGACCCAGAAAATAGGTGACAGAGGCAAACAGACCAAATAAATACATGCGAGATGATTCATGCATGCTGAGTTCTTCAAGCTATGAATACCCGAGAAAAGTGGATGTAAAATAGTTTTGCCTGGCCATCACACTGTGGAAGGCACGAGAGCAGGGCTGTGAGCGAACAGAGCCCAGCTTGGGCAGGTTCACACAAATACAGAGCACGGGGTTCTTCAACTGCTGTACCTGGAAGACACCCTGGGCATCAGCAGCCACAGCTGCATGCAGGGGGGTCCGTCCCATGTTGTCCCGTGCATTGGCATCGGCACCAGCATCCAGCAAACGTTTTGCAGCGTCTGCTCTCGAGTAACGGGCTGCCAAGTGCAGGGCCATCTCCCCAGTGCGGTCTGTCTGGGCCTGCAGGTTGGCACCCTGATAGATCAAGTCTGTTATTATATTTGCTGAGGAGTCTTCTCCGTCCTCGTCATCCTCGCTGATATCGGAGCCGCCCGCCCGCAGAGATGCCAACATAAGTGGAGTACATCCATCTGCAACAGGAAAGATGATGATTAGTAACTTGGCAGTGATAGCAAAGGCAAGGAAACCCTCTCACAATACCCCCCCCTTGAGCACCTACCACTACAGACAATCCCTCCAGCTGTTTTAACCCAGACCTGTTCTCTTACCGTAAAGCCCAACAGAGTTAGGGAGCTATTTGACCTCCAAGAAGGACTTTTATACCTACTGCATCTAAAGAACTTAGATGTTTCTTAAATAAGTCAGATCATTCTAAACCAAAAAAAGCTTTGTTGCTCAAGTGGAAACCTTCCACAAAATGTAAAGGCTAGCTAAATTCTGAGAGAGAAGCAAGGGTTATAAAAATCAAAGTCATCAGACAACTAGATATAACTATTCACATGGACGTTCTAATCACACACCTGGGGAAAAGAAATAATTGACAGAAAAATTATTGAACAACTAGCCACCAATCACTGGTGATGTTTTTGAGATATTAACCTGAAGTGAAATGCAGACAAAAGCCTTCATATCTATTACACACCCAGGTCATCATGAGAAGGACTCTGAAGTTGTGACAGTCAAGCACTCAAAGCTAACAAATGCCCCAGGATGACTGCCTGCACCAACCTCATCTTGCTTTTAATAACTTCCACATCCAGAGCCCTAAACAAACTGATGAAGTATACTCCATACTTTCCCAGAAGTACACCACATACGAAGGATCGTGAAATGGGATCCATTCCAATACTACAGATCCGGCCCGCAGATACAAATCCCTGGAGCTCTCACACAGTCTGAGCACTTTGGAAGATACCGGTCTTGCTCTCCACAAGTCTCCAGTGATGGGCTCACACTGATGGCATGTCCACAAAGGCTACATTAGCACTCATCCAACCAAGATCCCTGAATTGTCACTGGAAGGAGAAAGGCTCCTCCAAACCTCTAATTTAACTTAGCTCCCCTCGGACGAACCTCTCTCTGCTGATCAGAAAGGGTGGTCCAGGAATACTAGCTCATGCTGATGGTTTTTCACTTGTTAATATCCTCCTTGATGCAGTGTAATTGAGATTTAAAACATCTCCACATATTTTCAGCAACCCATAAAAATGCCAACTGCTTCAGTTTCAGCAACCTTTGAACACTGCGTGATATTTGCCACCTAAACCTAAAGATTTCAACTGCAGACACTGATGCTTTCTTACTGGTGTTACAGCTGTACTCCACACACATCAGAGGCACCTTGAAAGTAAAAGGGCCTGAGATGGCAGCAGGAGTGAACCACTCTGTACTATGTGCCCCTCTGGAGCTCTGCAAAGGGGAATACAAATTTTGCTTCTCCAGTGTGGCTCACTAGCAGAAATACAAGACAATCTTTCAGCAACCACCTGATTTATTCCATGGGCAAGCAGGTGACAGACAACAGCTTCCCTGCCTGCACAGCTCTCAATCTACAGTGCACTATCTGCACTGCACAAAGCCATGTGGCAGAATTAGGATTCTGTGCACATAAACAAGGTGATGACCTCCTATAGAAGGTAATATACAGAGCTGAATGCCCTGCTCCCATTTCACCACTTCTGATCACTGAGATTTCTTGACTCTCTACTTTAGGACAGTTCCAAAACTTTCTGGAAATGTACAAGCGTGGGGCAGGGCAGAGGCCAGGCTGTGGCCTCCAGCAGCATTCATGCTCCTCCTAGTGGCTCACCACCACAGAACACACAGCCTTCCACCCAGCTCCTTCCTCAGGATTCAGATGGCAGCAGAGTGCTGACGTATGGGCCTGGGTTCAGTTCCAAGATCCAGTCCTGTCTATGGACCCTCTCGCCTGTTCTCTAAGCCTATACCTCCTTTTGTGCTTCTCCCTCCCACTGCTGGCTCTGCTCCCTTGTCCCAAATGAATCCTTCTCAGTATTCCAGTCAGGCTGTGGTCTCCTCCGTACTGCCACAACACAAAGGGCAGAGAGACAGAGCACAGAAAGGAGCTTTCCTTTCCTCTCCTGCCACAGCTCTGGGGAAAACCCCTCGCAGGATAGGTCTGTCTTGCTCACTCACTGCAGCTGTCCTGGACAATCATGCCTAGCTGCTCTACAGGGACACAGCTACAGCACACACTAAATCCCTGGATTAATTAGTTGCCACCCTCCACAAAGTTTCTCAGGTACGTGCAGCTCTTTTCAGAGCTTTGCAAGTTGGCCACACATGGATAGTTTTACGAGGCTTAGCAAAAGCACATCCAGCTACGCTGTCACAATTTAGTGCTTGATGGACTACTAGAAAAAAAAAAAAAGCTGTGGACACAATGTCTTTTCTCCTCCTTCCAGCTTGTTCTCTGAAAGAGCTGGAAAAAAAAACGCAAAAGCATCCAGCTGGAGGCAGACACCCAGCATGGAAAATTCCAGTCTGAACCACTGAAGTTTTAGTAACCGAAAAAAGAGGGGCATAATAATGGGGACAGTTCATCAATTTTAATTACAGGTGGTGTTATCAGTTATGCCTATAATTGCATTACCCTGGTTACACACTCACAACAACTCCAGTGAAAAGAATGTCCTCCCCTCTCTGGGGGACACAGAGAAAGAACAGCATGGGGAGACAAAGGTAGCAGCAGCATTTTATAAAAACTCTTCTGGTTGCTGTCTTTCAGTAAGACAGACCCCTGAGTACATGTAAAACTTGGAGCGAGATGGTAAAAGTCAGGAGTTCACCAGACAGGTCCACCTGAAGGTCTCATATAGGCACAATGTACTGAAAGCTGGGATGTAAGGAACCCATGGACAAAATGTCTAGGCAATACTTCTGTTGGATGCTGGACCTCTTGGGTCCCCCTAAACCCAAGAGACTGCAGAAGGTGCTGAGTTAAGAGAAGGAACAAACCCTTGGTACCCCAAGGCATTTTGACTTGCATCTCCTCTCTCTAGAAAGATTTCTACTGTTCTACCTTCCACCTGCACTTGTGGACAGGATCTAACTCACTCAGCTTCAGATGGCTCCAGCCCAGACACCTGCACCCGAATCAACCTCAACACACTTTCTAATTAGGGGCAGTGAAGCATTATTGGGGTGTGAGCCACTCAGTCCTCCAGAGACTTCTTGGGACAGAGGGAAACTGCCTCTCAGAAGGGTCCATTTATTCCCTCTGCCTGCAAAGATGAAGGTGGCCAAGACAGATAAAGAGCTATATTAACTGTGAGGAATCCTACCCCTCCTTACTAACCCATTAATCCAACACTTCTGACTTTTTAAATTATTTCTGCCCCTGACAGCTGCTTGCTTGTGAGGCCAAAGAGGGAGATAGCTCAGAGCAGCTTGCTGCAAGCTTCACAGTTGCATCTGAATGGCGGGAAAACAACTACAGGTCAGTATTATTTCATTGCTGTTGCTGGACAAAGCTTTGGGTGAATGTGAAAATAAGCAGTGTGAAGTCTTAAGAACATTATTGCCTGCACTTGGAAAGCTTTTACCCTGCCACACAACTAGAAGTTTCAATAGGGAAATAAAGAAAAGCTTAAATTTGGCAGAAACTGATGGTTTATGTTCTCACACTTGTTATACAAAAATCCCTCCTTCCCTTTGCAGCAGAAAAGACAATAGAAGGGAACTGAGAGAATGGGTTCACTCATCCTTAAATTGCATGGAAATATTCCCACAAAACTCAATTAAAAGGAATTGCAGCAGTATCATCAGAATCACCTCTCTACATATTAACAAGGGCCATGGTTGCAGCTCTTCTGACCAGCATAAACTTCTTGGTCAACTGTCTCCTCTCAGAACTCAGGGGGCAGTTATTACCAAATGACCCACCCAGTCCCTGACCAGCTTATACAGCCTTAGTGCTACACTCATAAAAAGCAGCAGAGTGTTCTCAGTGCATCTAGTGATTTGGGACTGAAAGAGAGCAAACCTGTGTGCATGGTAAAAAAATCTCCTTCCAAGTTCACAGTTCTGTTATGAATTCAATCAGTTGATCATCCTAAGCTGAGGATATAAATCAGCAAATAAAAAAAAAAAATCATGAACAATCTTGCTGCACTGCTGCTCTGTTCCAGGACAGATGCCTCACACACTGCTAATCAAGGTATACTTTCTGCCAAGAGTCATCTTATGCAGGAAAAGGCCATCCTTGCTTCCACATCAGACAAAAGACACCCCAGGTATAAAACCTGCTTAGAAAAGTCTGGCATAAATCTCTGCAGTAATCCAGCTGGAGAAGCTGGGGGTAATTTCCAGCACAATTGTGCATTCCAAATTTCTGCCGTAATGGCACTCTGACAATACAATTTAGGCACACACTGTTATAAAGGAGATCTAATAGCTGTAGTTCCTACAGGTGTTTGCTAAGTGAACTCTTCTTCCCCTGCTTACATGAGATTCCATGTGCTACAGACCATGATCAGCTTTCTTTTCCGGAGTGTACACTGAGCTTTCCTTGAGTACCATAACAATTTCTCCTGGTGTTCCTGGATACCCCATTTAATTTTTAACATCAGCAGTCCCAGCCACTGGACACAGGGGAGGGAGATCGGTGGCTGGCTGGCAGAACACAGGGACACTCAGAGTACTGACCTGGCCCTCTGACATTGACATCCAGAACATCCACTTCTTGATCTGCTTGGGGCGGTGTCAGGGCGAGTGAGGTGCTCCCGCAGACATCTGCTGCCTCCAGGTGCTGCTGTGTCCACTGGCGCTGGTCTATCTGCTCATCCCCTTCTGGGAGCAAGGCTTGGTCCTCAGCCTGAGCACGGGAAATAAGCAGTTGCTTTCAAAACACCCATCAAGCGGCCAAAGATGCTGAAAGTTCTTGGTGTTTTCTTATTTTTATGGTGTCTCCTGGGTTTTGTGGGGGATTTTTTTGGTCGTGTTTCGGTTTTTGTTTTAGGCCAGTGAAGGTGTCCATTTATCTCTGTTTGGCATTCTCAGCTCTCACACTCCCACCACACATTATCAGGCAAGACATTACATGAACCTCCTTGTCCCTTTTGCTGCAGCAGAGCCTGGGCAGGGAGAGGACACTGGAACAGAAGGTACCTCCTTTCTCCACTGGCCTGTGGTGGCAGTGTTAACCTGGGGATCTGCCCCTCAGATACCATTAGTTATGTACCACAAATTCCTGAGCAAAGGCGAGTTTTGGGCAAGGGGCATACTCAGGAAGTTAATGCAGATGTTTCTCACTAGCAGTTTCAGGTGATATTCAAGTCTTGGAGCTCTCCTTACCTTTGCTCTCTTTGGCTGAGGTCCACCATCACCTGCCCAGTGTTCAGTTGTTCCAGAATTAGCCAGGTTACCCTCTGGTATCTGGACTGACAGATTTCTAACAAACAAGGAGAACATATCACTTTGCAGGCTGAGCAGGTGCTACTACTGCTACTTACACTACCCTGCAGAGACCAAGGGGGGTGCTTGCAAGTTTGGTAGCTTGCAAACAGAGGGACCAAGAAATCAGAAATCTCAGGCAGCCAACAGTGGCGTTAAATGCATTTAGAACTGCAAACTTGGTTAATTCAATGGAAAGCCAAAACTGCATAAATGGCATTCTTCTTTTGAAACTTTTCATTATTTTTGAGTCATGTCTTTATCGCATAGAGCTAGATATATTAAAGATTTGTTGTCACCTATCAACCTAAAAATGTCTCAACTATTCCAGGAGGAAATTAGGCAAACAGTACACACTCACTGACTGAACTAAACAGAGTGTCAGAAAACCAAATATAATCAGGAGATCAGATGCCTTACAGGCATTTTATACATTGAAGTTCTTATGTCCAAAACAGATGTATTAAAATTCAGAGAAATGGCCTAAAAACTTCTAGCTTAAAAGGAAGCTTTCTCTATGGGGTTAAGTGCCTTTGATGAAAGATTTACACACCACGTTCTCAAAATCCTCTAACACACTCACAGACAGAATGTCAGTGGCCTAAACGCAAACTTACTTGAGTCCAACAGCATCTTCCCCAACCGGCTCTCTGCGTTTGTGATTACTGGGATCCCTGCGCAGGATAAACCCCTCTGGGAGCCACAGAGAACCATGTTTGCGCTTACGCTTTGCCATCATCACACCCAGCAGAAGGATTAAGAGGATGATCAAAGCTGCCACAGCAAGCAGGTAAAGCAACTGGGTCTTCGGTGGTGACAACGGTTCACCTAAAAGTTCCAGTTAAAATACAAGTGAGATTAACAAAGTGGAGACAATGATCTTCAATTTACAGACTTCCTTTCTCACTCACAATGCTCCATATAGAGCATATTGTCTCTATATGCAGTTTAGGCTCTGCTGCAATTGTTGTAAGAGAATATAATTTCTTTTTGGCTTCCCTTGGTCTGGTTTCTCAAAATATTTTTTAGAGGATATGACTGCTGAACGGAAGATCTTGCTCCTTCCTCAAGAGTCCTGCTGTCTGCTGACAGCCACCCTCACTCAGCATAGAGAGGGTTGATCTACATGAAGATATCAGAGATATGAGCATGACCCACCTAGGAATAGTGATAATACCCATCTAGTAAGACATTGCAGTCAAGCCTCAGACCAAGGGAGAGGGGAGCAGAAATCAAAGGGATTACATACTGCCAGAGGAGAAAACATCTGGTAGACTAGACTCTAATGGCACCTTTTCCATTGAATTCATGGCTTAGAGCACATGAATGGTTTTTAGTGCAGAGATCACCACTGCAGTGCATGGCACACTGCTGCAGCACATGAGAGATTACTGTTTCTACAGCTGTTAAAATGACTAGGCTCCAAATTATATGCCCTGCCTTACTAACCAGATGTCCTCTCAGAGCACATGGCACATACATATTCCTGTAACTGGGGATGAACATGTTAGCTCCCAGAAACAATGCTGAACAGCAAGACACACTACTATGATGATCAATAATCTGAGCAAGTATTTTGCAAGCCCAAGGTTGATGACTGCCTTCCTCTGTAAGCGATTTTCCCTCTGCAGTTACTCACTTTGGACAGACACAAAAGGATAGGGCAACATGCCCTTGATGGCCTGAGCAGCTAAGAGAGCTGCAGCAGCTTCTGTGTTGTGAAAGCATTGCTCCGAATCCTCTGCACACTGGCGGTTGTCAATCTCCAGGAACACCTTGGTGCTGCAGAGACACAATAGGAGGGCACAGAAATCAGCAACAGAAACTTTTGCCAAAGCACTGGTTTAAACTGCAGCCTTTTATGTCAGTCTTTCTACCCCAACACTCATTGGGCAGTTGCGATGACTTTGTGTTTCCCCATTTAAAAAACAAACTAGAGACCTAGAAAGCCTAGAACGCCCCACACACCTACAAGCAAAAGTTACCAGCACAACAAGGCCAGAGGAACACAAAGGCATCCACTCACCCAATGACCTCTTGCTCTAGTTCTCTGTGCTTGCGAACGATCGCAAGCGATCGACGACTCCGAGCTGCCGATTTCTCCCCGTAGTACGGGAATACCATGGGGTTTCCCTGGGAGTCCAGCTTGATTCTCAGATTGGTGTGCAGAAGCGTTCCCAAAGTGCGCAGGAAGCTGCGAACATCACCCAGCAGCTCGTCGGGGGGCATCAAGACCACGATGATCAGGGTGCCCTCTGCCAGCTTCTCAGCTTTGTCACCAGCACAGTCCAGCCCATCCCAGCCACACTCCTCGCTGTTACAGCCCTGGTCACAGCGCCCATCTGCGTAGTGATCTGCACAGTACTTGTCATACCTAAAACAGTGAGAGGGTTACAGGCAGCACAGGAGGACAGGCACGCTCTGCACAGCACACCTGCAGTCCAGGGGCCAAGGTCTTACGCTCTTCACCATCATTTGAGGTAAAGTAACACTCATAATCAGGATACAATGAGAAGAAATATAACCCCAGGATAAAGCTTGCAACCCAGCAGGGTGAAAGGAGAAAGCACAATAATCCATCGTTCAGTTCTGGTAACAGTGGAAGAGAACTGCTTATTCTGTTTACTAAGATATGTAACACCTCCTGCCTGCCTCACCAAGGGAAATTTATCACAGCAAAGCTGTAGCATTTATCACAAATTACTGAAGAGAAAGAATTGCCACAATAAACAAGCTAGAAACACATTCAGTGGCAGCAAATACAGCTGGGATAAAAGTACAGGTATTGCTGGTATGGAGCAAAATTCAGGACAGGAGGCAGTACTATTAAAATCTAGCACAAGGTGAAATGCCTCTTATTTACATTTCCAGGGAAAGCAGGGCACATCCATCAAGAAGGTTAACACATTACCACTGTTCAGGTTATTGATTCAGTGCATAGCACACAAATTCCAAAAACAGACGAAAAGTACACAAAGCAGCAGAAACTCCTTGATGCCAAAAACTTTCAGCAAGGACCAGCAACAGAAACAATGGAAGAGAGGGGAGCAGCAGCAGAGCACTAGCAGGAGCTACGTTAGTCACACACAAAAACCATTCTCAGGATCAAACCTTACTTGCATGTTCTGCTATTTGGCTGACACTCAAAGTTGTCAAACAGGCACTCGGGTGTGTTGCAGAACTCGTCACACTGTCCATTGAAAAGCATCCAGCAGCGCAATGAGGAGGAGCAGTTGGCCCAAGGATCTTCCATTGTCAGGGAGCAGTCACCTCCATCCCACTGGCACGCATGAGTGTTACAGTCTTCATCACAATAGCCATCTCTTGCTTTTTCTGCACACTGGGAATCCAGACATCCTCGGGGCTCCGGGCTGAAAGTTATGGGCTGTTCACACTGGCTGCCCTGGGTGTGGACAGGGCACTGACAGTAATAGTAAGGAGGCTGAGAATGAGGGTGGCAGCTCCCACCATTCTGGCAGGGGGCACTGGCACAACCCGTGTTTGTCTGGCATTCCTCTCCCACAGACAGCTTGGGGCAATAGCACCGTGGACCAGACGATGTCTGGATGCACTGCTCCCCCTTCTTGCATTTCACTTGCCCACAGGTACTGTGGCTGCTGAACTCACACTTTGCTCCAGAATAACCCTATGTGGGGGGGAAAGGCAAAACAATCAGTCTCACAAACTTATTCTTCAATGCTCTGAGGGCTGGAGGCAAGGTGTCATATGCAAACTCTTTCTCCCCTGTAACTCCTGTAGCCTCATTGCAGGAGCCATGACTTTCTGGACCTAACCTCAAGGATAAACTAGGAAATTACATTTTGAAATGAGCTTAGAAGAGCCACGAACAAGGGGAGTCTTGCAGTAAGCACAGAAAACACAGGACAGCAAAAGAATTATCAGAACTTAATGCTAGGTTTAAGACAGAAAAGCCAGATATCATGCCTCAACAGCAGACTTTTCTGGGGTAACAACTGGCTGCATCGCTTTCCTAGGGCACCTGAAAGCCCTGGGTTCCCCAGCTCAATAGATAAACTAAAGGATGTGGGTTAAAGTGTGTCCAAAGACACAGCTTTGCAAGTGGTACAGAAAAGACAATCTTCATCTACAGTGAACCAGTGAAACTAGTGAGACTGTAGCCAGAGAGCTCTACAGCCGAGGCAGGCAATCCAGTTTCAGGGTACGGTGCTTACCGGAGGACACTGGCAGATGAACCCATCCGGCATATTGCTGGCAACAGCACAGGTCCCGCCGTTCTGGCAAGGCTTCCGGGGACACACATCTATTACACTCTCACAGTGACGACCTGAGATGCAGACACAGGGAGAAGAGAGCAGAGAAATGTGTGTCTGTGCACATCAAAAAGCCATCACAAAGCAAAACGCTCCCATGAATGGCCAGCAAGTGGAGCACTCCAGTGAGACCTTCCCCTCCAAAGAGGTAGGGAGCATCTCTTCTGATAACACATGCTCCCTAAGTAGGTGCCTAAGCAGTGGTAGAGGAAGGTGCAACCCCAGAATCCACAAAGTGTATTTGGAGACAGCTGTCCTTGTCTGTCTCCTTGAGAACATGCACAACAAAGCACAAAGAATTTGCTGCTGCCACTTCCAAGTCAACCATGCACAAAGGCTGAAAGTGATGTACCACACCAGTTTGGGGGTTCCTAGGTCTTATTTACTTTTTGGGAGATGCTCACTGAGGGCAAATCACACTCTAAAATAACGAACAACCCTCAGGACCAGATGCAACATGAGTGAACAGGAGAAGCAAGCAGAGTCTCCTCAGACTGATCAGCCAGATGGAGGTCTTACTGCACTGACCAGCTTTGCAGCAGCTTCCACAGTCAAACTCTGACAACAGAGTTTTAAAAATGAGGATGACCTAAGTATGACTTGGACCCCCAAGGAAAACATTAATAGAAGTCTCCAGACATGTGCAGCCAAGGCTGCTTGCAGACAGCAGCAGACAGGGCAGGATGGCCCACAGAGTCCTGGCATCCTCAGTCATAAACCACAGCAAAGCTGCCCGTCCCCTCCCAGGCAGAAGGGTCAATGTGGAATGTGCAGAGGACAGACAGCTAGAGGAGGAAGCATGCTCCCCCTCTGTGCCTAACATTTCCAGACAGATTTCATGTCTGAGACATAGCAGCTCTCCTTGTTCCTCCTGGGGTGCAGCAGGTCTGCATTCCCCACACCACAAGTTCCAGCAACCCTTCCATGAGAGCCAGAAGCAACATGAGGCATAATTAATAGAAGCAAGCTTAACAGACAGGCTTAAATATAATCCTATCTGATGACCTGCATCAGTCCCACCAGTACCACTCCTCTCACACACTGCACTTTTAGGAACTTGTTTTGTCAGTCTAGGTAATGCTTTCAAAAACTACTACATGAATTCTTCAAGTGTCTTTCTGATTTCTTTACATCTGAAGCTCACAAATTTAGTGGAAAATCACAGCATCTTTAAATTTTAAGAAAAAATAAGGTAAAGCATGCAGAGGTCACTGGTAAGCAGGGAAAGTGAAAGGTTTTAATGGAGGAAAACTGAATACATAGAAAGTTAAACTGACATAGAAAATGGAAAGCTGAAAGTTAAGACACATCTGGAGACTATTAGAACAAACTTAAGCCCAGTGGGAGGCAGAAAGCAGAACAGCAGCAATACTAACAAAGAAGAGATCTAGAGAGAGTGAGACATAAGTCTGCACAGTGTGAAATTCTTGCAAAGTTGTGACTCAAAGTTGGATTGTGGAAGGATCACTAAGCTAGGAATGTCCCGCCTGTCTATGCAGAGTATTCCATCCTGACCACATCAGCAATGTAAAGAAGAAAAGGGGGCGAGGAATAGAAAAGGAGGCCAAAAGCTAATTATGGATACCATGACACTGATTTATAGAGAAAAACCATATGCTGCTTTGCAAAAGGAAAAGCCATGGAGGAGGTGACACATGAACAGTTACACTTCCAATACTAGAAATGTGAAACTATGAAGGAGAGAAAAGTACCATAGAAAAAAAATTCTGGCAGCCAAGTGTCTCAGGAGATTCCTTTGTCTGAGACAGCTCTGGAAGCCAAATTTCTTAGAAGTTTTAAAACAAAGACTGGTTTAAAAACTGAAGCATGGTGTAGGGAAACAAAAGATACTGTAAAGGGAAATGACTAGATAACACTACTGCCAGAGAGGGAAAGAATTATCATTTTTCAAGATACTACAACGAAATTGATAGCATGTTTATGACTACTCACCCGTAAAAGCACTACGACAGATGCACCTATAATCATTTGTCAGCTGGACACAGTCCAGACTTCCACGAGGGTTACAGGGATTAGAGAGGCACTCGTTGATATCTCCCTCGCATCGCTCGCCTGCAAAGCCTTGGGGACAAAGGCAGCTGTAGCTCCCGATCTGGTCAATGCACTGCCCTCCATTGAAGCAGCGGGGTACTCCCGAGTCTGAAATGCAGTCATCCACATTCTCCTCACAGAAACGGCCTGTCAGGACAGTAAAGAGGGACAATTTGAGGATACAGTGCCATGGCCTCCTTTCCTACACTGCTCGTCAAGTTTCAAGACCATGTCACAAACAGTCCCTGAAACAAACAGATAAAGATCCCATCTTAATGCATTGCAGACCCTCTGCAGACAGACAGCCTCAGATCAGGCCTAGGGAGCATGTGTTTTAGATCCAGGCTGTCCTCAATCCTAGGCCATACTGGTATTTAGCAGCTTTCATACTTGAATTAATTTAAGGGCCTAATTAAAAACACAAAACCAAATCAAACCCAAAAAAGATGCACTCAATTTAGCCCTGCGACTGAGCACAGCCCAAAAGCCCTGTGCTGTCCTTGAAAGGCTGTGAGCTGCCACCAGGCACTTAACTTCAGGTAACCCTGAAACTGGGCAAAGAGCATTTGTAGCAACAGCATTAAAACAAGCAACAGCAAACCTACAAAAAAAACACTGATTCCTGCAGTTTGGATTCTGGGGACCTAGAGTAGACCCTCACCACTGGCTAGGGAGGGCAGTTTCTCCTCCCTACAGGGTTCCCTTTCAAAAGAAAAGGTCTGGTGCTGGTTTTGCCTTCACTGCACAGTGTAACAGATACAAAGGGACAGAGAGGGTAAGCTGAGCAAGTACTTTTGTCTGTTAATACTGTTGATTCAACCAGAGTAAGTAAAAATCATTCACCTAAATATGGAGGATGCTTATACTGGCAGCAGTAAGGTGTTAATTTTGAACTAGGCCAGGGACAAAAGCTAAGTCTTACTATCCTAAGTAAATGTATCAATCTCCTCCAGTTCCTTTCACTTACTGGAAAAAAACTGTCACATCCAAAAAGTAATTAATTAATCTCAACAAATAAAGGCTGAAAGATTAAAAATAGTACACTCAGAACCTCTCAAAGGAGGGTGAGGGATTTAGTACAACACAGAAATTCAGGCAATGCAGATACCAGTACATACATACAAACTTCGATGTAGTGACATAAGTAGCTCGATTTTTGTTTTTTTCTTTTTTTTTTTTAAACCGAAGAATAAAATTAAAAACAATATATAAAGAATCGCTAATGTAATGATTTACAATGAAATAAACACTCATTCAGACTGGGAGATGTGCTGACAGTCACACTAAAGTGAATGAACCAGTAATATGCGTGCGCAGGAGGCAAATATATTAGGTTTTATAATTTTACTTATATTTACTTTAACAATCAAGTTCTGACACACAGCTTAAGATTTTGCCTACATTGAGATGACACACTTCAGAAAGAAAGAGTAAGTTCAGAGATATGTAAAATTTTTAACTGACTTGAAAAGTAAACCTAAGGAAAAAAGTCAAGTTAGAAAGCATTTACCAGTGGGTTAAAACGTGCAATCCTGAATATTTTCAAAGGTAAAAGTCAGGGACATCAGGTCAGATATAACATGGAAGTGAAAGGTTAGGTTTCAAGAAACACAACATTAACCAGGTTGTGGAATCTTACTTCCTGAAAATTACCAATATAGGACTGTGGACTACTTTTTTTTTATTTTTAAAGTAGCTTTTAACGAAAGAGCTCAAATTTGCTGAAATAGCTTAAGGCAGCCTAGAGGCACTGAACTTCTTTTCCACAAAAGACTCCAAGAGAGAGGACAATACAGGGCAAAAATTTAAAAAAGTAAAGGACACTGGAAATTACAAGAGAACTAAGCAAATTTCCTGTCTATTTCTTAGCAAAAAAAGAAACCTTGGATTTACTATATCAAAACAGACAGGGTTGGAAAAGACCTTAATGGTAATCTTGTCCATCCCCATTGCCAAAGATGGATCATACATTCCCAAAGGACACTGCCATGACCTATTCCTTTAAAAGAAAAAAAAAGGGGGAAAAAGCAGCATTTATTTTTAAAGAGAAAATATGTATCTCAAGGGATTCGGTGTACTTTGGGAACATTCTTCAAAGAACATAATGCATTCCCTTTAGACTCAGTGTCACGAAACCAGTGGCCAGAAAGGAAAATTCACTCTTGTGATATTCACTTAATTGCTGAGCTTCATACCTCGAGTTCCTGGTGGACAGGAGCACTTGAAATGATTGACAAGGTCGATACATGTCCCTCCGTTCTGGCAGGGCTGAAACTGGCACTCATCCACTTCATATTCGCAGTTGACACCCTGATATCCAGCCACACACTGCCAGTATAGAAATAAGTGTGAATAATCTCCTAAAAGATATATTAGTAGACATCTGAGAAAGGCTAACACAGACAAAATGAGCCCTCAATGGGATAGATTAGGACTGCCTTTGTAGCTAAACAACTGCAAGTGATCTGAAGGGCTGCACAGCCAGCAGCTTAAGCACACAACTCGGCCATGTGACACTCAACAGCACTCTGCATGTTTGAATTCGAGTGGCTTTGCTGCAAAACAGAGCAATCAAATCCTGATACCCTTTAGCACTGAGATTGTCTTAGTAGTTTTGGTTTAAGGTTTACATAAAACTCATCCTTTCCCTCTGGGCACAAGCTTCCAAGGTGTTCTACCATTCTGAAAGGCTTGGGAAGGTTAATATTCCATAATCTCATGGCCTACATTGCTCTCTGCATTAGCTGTAAGAAACAGAAAGCAGTGGAAGGCACTTCCCACCCTGAGAGGCAAGGGATACTTTGCCCATCCAACAGGGAGAATAGAATATTCCTTTAATGCATTTTACATGTATTTTAATATAAACTATAACTCAGGCAAAAAGTCTTTCCAGGTAAGAACTCCACCTCCAATGAGATGAAGAGTTCAAATGCCCAGCAACCACAGCTCCTTATAATCATCTCTCTTATTTCACTCTTAAAAACCTCTCAGGAGCACTGCTTCTGCTACAGCCAAATTAAAAATTTCTTCCAAGTGCAAGTTGCCTCCATCCCCTCTTTGGAAGCTATTCTACCACTTGCATGTGTTTCTGATTTCTTTCGATTCCCTTGCATTACAATGCCCTAAATATTCAGACCTCTTCCTACTAAACCAGCATGCCTTACCTCACACTGGTATCCACCCAGGTGATCCCGGCAGGTAGCTCCGTTCTGGCAGGGGCTGGAGTCACACTCATCCAGCTGCACTTCACAGTAGCTGCCCGTGTAACCCACCTGGCACTGACAGTGGTGTGTGTTTCCAACATTGAGGCAATGACCAGAGTGCTGGCACAACTGGTCCACTGGGACTCCTGAAACGAAGTTAAATAAAGTGAGCAAACACATAAAACACACACTTGCTGCCAGTGCTGGTAGCTCAGCCAAGAATGAATATGGCTAGACCTAACAAACTGAAAAGCTGAACCTTATAGTGGATCAGAACCAAAATTGGCTTCCAAGTGAAGTCACTGCTCTGTCCTCATTGGATCATGGGCACCAACACTGGCATGAAGTATTTGTATTGCTGTATTCTTTTATCACTGGCTGGTGGATATGCATCTGAAGCACTACTGCTCCTATACAAAGGTTCAATGTTTGTACTTAGAATGTCTGCAAAAGGTACGGGAGGCTGACACCCTTCTCCTTTGACACTGAATCTACTTGTTTGGATTTCCTGGACAAAAAATGGCATGACACTGTCCACTTGCCTGGGCTACAAGCCACGTTCCTGGACAAAATTCACTTTAACCAAATCTTTCATATGCACATCACCTAAAGCAGAAATTTACTACTTTGGGGAGCATGGTATAACCTATACAGCTAAACAGTACACTTGGAAGCCAGTGTTTTCCACAAAAATACCTACACAGATCATGAGTTACAAGGTGTAACAAACACAACCTTGCTGAGAGTATTTTACTTTAGAAGTGACTGTGATCAACCACCTAGAGACAAAGCTCTCTGGGATTTCCAGTGCATGCTGTGTCTGTCCACAGGTGCAGGGGGGAAGGAGGCGCAGATTTAACGATGCAGGGAGAAATGTTTTCAATTAAAGCACAGAGGATGCTCATTTACCTCTTTGTGAAGCTGCCACCTGACACGAGACATTGGGCACATCGCAGTAAGCGCCAGTCCAGCCAGACGGACAGACACAGCGAGTCTGGGCCAGAGTCTGGACACACGTGCCTTTGTTCTTACAGGGAGACTTGCTGCACAGATCCATAAGTGTCTGCAAAGAAAAAAAAAACAAAACACATGACATGTGGCACAGGAGGAAACACTACTCAGAGAAAAAGTTCAAGACAGAAAGGAAGGAAGGTCTGCAATACTGGTTCCACGTGGCACTGGAAAGAACGGGACAGTACTTCCCAAGTCTAAGCCAGGTGCTTCACTAGCAATCTCACACCCACAGGAAAGTGCAAATGCACGCAGAAGTAAACCCCAGATGGCCACATTATTTCAAGAGTAAGCTGATCCTCACACCTTCCTATGGAGATGGATCCTGGGCTGGCTGGGTTTGAGAAAATTCAATTTTATCTCAGACTAGGCCTCTAGTTCCACATTAGCAGGAGGCTTCCAGCTACCAAGAGTAACAGGTGTCTCTTCTTTTCCCAGACTCTTCCTATCTTCACTGCCTTTTGAGGATGACAGATGTGTTCCACATTTTCGTCTTTGCTCTTCCTTTTTATCACGAGCTTACCATACCTGCTTTTGGCCTCATTTGCTCTAGTATGGTCTGAATTTTTCTGTCTTCTGGGATTCAGCTGAAACCCCACAACAGTTTTATGAACTGAAGATGGGCTAAAGTCTACTGCTTGTCTTGATTCCTTGTATAAATAACAGGTTTCCAAACAAAGAGCCTAGAACTCAGTAAATCATCATATGAAAGTGGAGTAAAGACCCAAAATAACTCTATCTGATGTAATATAAACCAGTCACTAACCATAATTTCCTTTTTAAGCACTTCATCTTCAAATTAATACAGCTATTTGATTCACTGCAAGCTGACTTGAGGGAAGGATGAGGGTTTTTAAGTGGGTAGTACTGAATTTTGGCTGTAAAATGCAATTTCAATTGCAGAAAGTTCTGCTTTTCAGATGCAAACTGTCTCCTCACAAAGATTAAAGTAAAAAAATCTGTGCTTTCACAGGCAACCAAAAAGAAACTTGGAATTAAGTTTTATCACATGTAGTTGAGCGTGAAGAAGAAAAAACACTGAGCCTCTGCATTTGTAATGAGTAGCTGACTGTTTTACATGCAAATTCTAAAACTTATGAATCTTTGTCTGATTTTGCGCTGCTTATTTAGCTTTGCTAATTAGGTCAAGCCAGTTTACCACTAAGACAAGAACTACTGTGTAGCTGTAATCTATAAATCTCTGCAATAGAGCTTTGAGTAGTACTTATAAATTCAGAAAGTTCTGATTCCTTGTATAAAATGAGTAATACATTACGATCAAGCTTCTCCGAACATAAAGCAGACTTTCTGAGAATCCACGATTTAATTTGGGGACAGGAACATTAATCCTTTTCTCAAGTAAAAACAAAGCAAACATAACAGAAGAGGAACTACTGAACTTCACAGTACTTCAGGATCACTCTCAATGCTAATTCTCCCAATGAGGTTTAAGTGGTGTGCCTGGAATGCATAATTAGGGTAGCAGAGGGGTTGCTTTTTTATATCACTTCATTACTTTGCATTCACTTCCTCCATTAGCAATACCTAGAAGCAGACCTGACAATTTAATGTCTAGCAACATACTTCTGGAAAAGCACCTCCCCCACTGCCACTAAAATGCTTCTTTCCAACACTCACTGCTTTACAAAGACTTGTTGGCACAAAAGAGAGTTGCAAAATTCTTACAAAATTGTCGTGTTTTCCAGTAGTTTAAGAAATTCACCAATTCTTTTTTAAATGGCAGCACTTAAGACTGCTGGTGAAGGAAGCCAATATAGTGTTTACTGTTCCAAAAGTAGAAATAGTCTCAAATCATTCTTGCTGTTTTGATAAGAATAGAAACTAAAGAAAGAACTCTGATTTGAGAAACATCATTCTGTTTCCACTGTGATACGCCAAGTTTAGAGTTTTTAATAGGTACTAGTCAGTCATTTACAGTATACAGGGTTTGCAGCTCCCATGCTCAACTGTGGAAAACAGTAAATTGCCTGAACTTTAGTGTGCAAGTAAGGGTAGAGATTTTTAGTGAGGCTGTGAACAGGACAATCATGTCATTTACTGCCCCAAAACATTTTCTGGTTTATGAAAAAAAAAAAATTAATGTACAATCAACCCTGATTAACTACATCTCCCTATAAAAAATGAACCAGTTAAATTAGAGTCCTGCTAATCAGACTGATAGTCTGCTTTTTGTTTTGTGCTTGTTTGGTGGTTTTTTTAAAATGCATGGCTCTTGTCTTCAATCAGGACAATTTTATGCTTCAAATGAAATGCAACCATTTGCAAAGCTAAAAGCTGCTTTCCATTTAAGAAGAAAACTAATCTAGAAAGTTCCAGTGATACCTGTCCTCATAAATAACCAAACATTTTGATCCTCCTTGTGAACGGGCACACGTGGTAGCAGGGTTGGAATCAGATGACCTTTGAGGTCCCTTCCAACCCATTCTACAATTTCCAGTTTCGAACAGGGGCAACTCATGGGCCAAGCACCTCTTACCAGAACAGAGAGAACAAGATCTCTGCCTTGTTTCATACCTCAGATCTATCCCTGTCACTTCTTCTGTTGGACAGCTCAAACAACAGTGCAAGACAGGCAGCAAAACGTCACCCACCTTGCAGTTCTTGCCAGTGTAACCCAAGGGACATATACATCGGTACGTGCCCAGGCTGTCCACGCAAGTGCCCCTGTTCAGGCAAGGATGGGAATCACACTCATTGATTTCCGTGAGGCAGAAGGGCCCCGTGAACCCCACCGGACACTGGCAGGTGAAGGAATTGATTCCGTCCACACAAGTGCCTCCATTGAAACAGGAGCTGCAAGAGAGGGGGAAGAATGGTAAGCTGAGACAAAATGCAATTAGCTCACAGCCATAAACATGAGTGAAATAAGAGAGAAAAAGAGATAACAGGATGTTCTGACCGCTGCTAAGTTTCTTGTGAAGAAGCATAAATCAGATAACAGCAATCCAAGGAGACTCCAGCTCAACGTCTTTTATCTCAGCAGGCAAAGAAAGTAAAGCAGGGTTTTACTGAGCCATTAGTGATGGATGCAACTCATTTAATGAAATCTTCCCAGCTTCAATGTGACCACAAACAGTACTGAGTGTGGCTTGCTCAACTGATAAATTTTATTACAAATTACAATTGTATTACAAATTATGAGAAACAAAACAATTGGCCCTTTTTAAAAGCTTCAAAGGAGTTAGAGGTATGTTTTCTCAAGGAAAAAGTTTGTACAACATGCAAAACACAAGCATGTTCTTTATTGAAATTATGTGAAAGTATTGGTATTGCTAAATCCCTTCCTCTTCTTCTCATGAGAACCTTAAGTCCTGGTTTGTAAAACTACTCATACATGCTTTGGCAGATTTCAGATCAAAGGAATTATCCCCCTCCCCTCTAATCATAAATTCTGCCAGATTAGGTGTCCTAGGGAGAAGTGACTGGGAAAGTTAGGAGTAGTGATGCCTCATGCAAAGTTGACTCCATTTTCCTTCCAAAGAAACTCCTGCTCCTCTGAGTATAACCCTAGATCAGACTCAAGATAATCAGTTTGATAAAGTACCCAAACCAAATTCATGCTTGTTATCTGCTTTGTGCACTGTCAAAGGGTATTTCCACCAGGGAAGCCACTGACTCATCTCCTTGAACTCCCAGTGCAAGAGTGCAAGCTTTAAGTATCTAAATTCTGACTTCCTTTGTCTTACAGGCTGAATTCTGCTTTACAGGGAGCATAAACTGCTGTTTACATTCATGCCAAAGCAAGGAAGACAGAGGAACTGTCAATCACTTTGTGTTTCACTGAAACCAGGTACGTGTCTCCAAAAGGAGGTGGCACTCTCTCACAGGCAGCTTCTCACACAGGACACGGAAGAACTATTTGAACCAAATTCAAATTAGCCAACCACCACGGCGCTCTTAAGTATAGCCCAGTAATTTTGGTTGAGAAGGTGTGACTGGTTTAGCTTGGCAGAGCGTTGAAAATTGCTACATCCTTAATTCATACCTGCAAGACTGGTTTCTGTCCTGACTGATAACAAAAAACAAGAACAGGATGAACCTCAAGGAAGAGCCAGGCGTTCTGCTAAAACACCCAGCATACCTCACTCGATTAAACAACTGTTGTGCAAATTAAACACACCCTCATCAGTGACACAATCCTGGTCTTAAGAAAAAGATATTAAAATACTTCCTCTCCCACAAATGCAGTTTTATAAAAGATAAGAAAGATCTTTTCTAGGTATGCAGAAAATACATGAGAATACCAAGAGCTTTGCATTTAGGCAATTTGTCTCTGGTAACTAGACTAGAACAGACTACTTTTTAATTATCTTTTTTAACTATTTCAAGCTTTATTAGAAATTGTTTCCATTTGAGAATCTGAAGTTACTTACATCAATCCTAACGAAGCTTAAAGTAAGTATGGAGGCAGATGATGGAATCTCAGGGTTAACTCTCAAAGAGCTTTTGAAACTACCACATGAACCATTTATATAAGGACCAGCTGCTGAGCTTTTTAGCTCACTTCCACACCTCCCCTTTTAGAATGACCTCAGGTTTTATCTCATCACTGCTAAACCACATCCAGTTTGTGAGCATTAAAAGATCTCTGATGATTAAATCCTTCCAGTGTAGAATTTGTGGATTTAGTGTTTCTCCTGGTTTCTTCTTCATAGTATTTGTTGTCAATAACTCAATTTAGGACTAATTTATTTTTCCTGTCTTTCTAAGAGTTGGCCATCAGTTCCACTTTTGTAGCTTTTGTATTTCTCAACACAGTAACCATTCATAACCAATCAATTATTTCCCCTCCCCTATAAAAATATAAATTATTATAGAAATATAAATTATTTATATTGTAATAAGCTAGCACCTAACCTGTTTTTTAACTTTGCTTAAACATATCATATTTGTCCTATAATGGAACTAAGCTTCTAACTAGAACAACATTAGAAGAAACTGAAGATCAAATCTGATGGGCAACTGTGTTTCAGCTAAACAAGCTTTCCTTGCATGAATCACAACCGTGTCTGTGAACAGGGGCAGGAAAACAGATCCTCATTGTTAAGAACTGCTTCTGAGTAGGACTGGCTTCAAGGTGTGAGCACACAGTGTGCAGCTCCCTGGCCCTGCAGCACCGTGAGGTCCCCTCACCTCTCAGTGCATTCGTCGATGTTGTTCTCGCAGTTGGTTCCCTCAAACCCAGGGGGACACTTGCAGGTGTAGCTGTTGACGTAGTGGGTGCACGTGCCCCCGTTCCTGCACGGCTCACTCAGACATTCATTGGTGTCTGTTTGACATTTATCTCCATGAAATCCAGGTAGGCAGATGCACGAGAAGGAGTTTATCCCATCCACACACGAAGCTCCGTTTTGGCAGGGATCTAAGATAGAAGCATCACAGTGAGTGTTTAAGTGGGTAACAGTGAAAGGCCAGATCTAGAGTAGTTGCTTCTAACAAAAAAAAAAAAAAAATCACAGATGCCAGGGTGTGACAGACTACTGACAAGTTTTTCTGAGCCACTTTATGGAATATATAACCGCAAAGCATTATCAATAATGAATTCACAAGAAGGTATGGATCAAGGCCAAGCTTCAGGGGCTGAAGGTTTCTCTGCTGCAATTTGTTCAACCAAAACCAACGAAACCAGACCCAAAGTCTCTCAGTTTAAAATTCAAAACTCTGCTTTTTTGACAGATGCCTACTGATTAAGACAATAAAAACAGCACAGCAACTGTTTCTTCTTCCTTACCAAGTTTTATTCATAAGAGAACTTAGCACATTGTCTCTTTTCCAGACACTGCTCAACACACGAGAGAACTTGTGTGCTTAATTTTTTGCATGAAAACAGTCCAGTCAAATCCAATGTGTAAGTGTACATTAGCATATATATGAGCAATTATACATGACTGAGCACTTAACATTTTTCCCAGTATCAAAGACTGACTGGGGAAAGGCTGGCAGGAAAGCTTGGATTCCCCTCACCTCTGCATTTCTTGACATTTTCTTTATTCCTACCATACTCTTGCTACTTGCATGCCACCACTTCTAGGTCTTAAGCCACCCCCTACTACTGTATTCCTTCTACTTCCACAAGGACCGATTTGCCTGAAAGATTTCTGCCATTCAGTAATTTCTTCCTGCTTTGCTCCTTCCACTTTTGGATTTAAGACCCACATTCCTGAAGCCAGATTCCTTTTCTACTCTGCATTCCACAGACCAAAGCCTAGTATATGAAGGCAGAGAGGGAAACTGGGAGGGGGGAGGAAAAACAGAGTCAGGAGGGGGGATGAAAAATAGATTACTGAGCCTTATTTTGAATTTATGATTATTTTTAAGTACTACTAAAATATGAAGTTGAAAATGCAAATAGACTCCACCAAAAATCTGCAGTTTAACATAAGTACAAGATTATTTTGTTCACTGGGAAATGAAGAAATGTGAAAGCTCATTTATTGTCTGAGAAATACGCTCACATGATAAAAATTTGTGTTATGAGACACACCTGCATCCATTTAAAGGTCATTTGACTACTGCAGAGAAAAAGCACATTCAAAGTGAGACCCCTGGCAGCTATAAAATGTTGTGTCTGTGGCAGTCACCCATGTATGAGTGAAGCCAAAAAGCTGTGCATTAATTCTCTGTGCCACACATTTACTGACAGAAGAAGACTCGGGTATCAACTTTTCAATAAGTTCCTGGTTTTGGAGCGTTTGTTTGCTTCATAGATTAAAGACATTTGGCTCAAGGCGTGGAAGGTTTTTGTTATGCTAAATGAAATCAGCTGTGGCAGTAATTTGAAATGCTTCTTCAGCCTCATGGGTGTGCTGCCTAACAGACAGCACGGGGTGAATCTCACAGCTCTCAGAACACTTAGGAGTAGAGAGAGATGGCCCAGCTGTTCGAGAGAGAAAGATGAACACTTTGAAAACGTTCTTATCTTCAGACACCCACATGAAAACTAACAGGACAGGCAATAATTTTGTTGGCTTCAGTAAGCAAAGCCCTGGGTCATGGCACCATGACATTTTTTGTACTGTACCTGTTTGCTCAGAAAAAAAGGAATCAAAAGCTGAGGCTGAGCCAGATGTCTTAGAAGATCTTTCAGCAGTGCTGCTCTGGGGGCTCCCACGGTAACTTTTGCTAATAGACTGGTTTGGATCCTTCTCTACAGCAGTCACAAATTTACATTTCTTTTTCAATGCAAAACACAGTTTGCCAAATTCATACCTAAAGTCTCTAAGACTTCAGTTTGGTTTTAAGCTAATCTAGTAAAAAATAGCGTTTCTTTGGGTTTGGGTGGTTGTTTGGGGGTTTTTGTTTGTTTAGTTTGGCTGGGTTTTTTTAAAGAGCCAGCCCACCAAAAAATTACAATGTCACGAACTCCCCCAAGGTTTGATAAAGCATTTTTCAAATAGTAACAGATGAACTTTTAAACACATGACACTTCTCTTTGATTTTATCTGAGAATGATATAGAATATGCCCAGCAAGAAAAAGAAGCTACTATGTATTTGGTTTCTCTTGTAAACAGCAGTGTTAAGGGCATGAGATGAACACTTGTTTTCTTGCAATTTAACCCATTTCAGTACTCACCAGTGTATGGGCTACCCTCCTGCAACTGATATCTTCCTGCTGGTTAATTTGTTTTCAAATATGGAACTGCAACAGGACCCGCTCTTTCAAGATTATTAATGTCAGACAGAGACACTTCAGGAAAGACTGCTGTACCCCAGGTTCCCACCACACCTCAGTCAAGCTTAACGTAGAAATATAGGTAAGCCCTGCAGTGATACTTCAACTTGATGTATTAAAATTTCAGGCAAATATAATTCTTCATTTAACAGCGCTTCTCATTAAAGTATGTAAAACTCTAAGGACCTTTTCAAGTTAAGAATCTGGGAACAACAACTGCTATCAGTTGTATCGCTGTAGTCCATTTCTAGCAGCTGAATGTGATGGATTTTGACTGCCTCAAACATGCAAGTCTTACAAAGCTGAGGTTTGGGTTTTTTTTCCTTTTGGCAAGAGATTATAAAAGACCTTTCAGTATCTGTCAAACAGCAGTTTTTAAAATGACAGCAAAATTACTTCCAGGAAAAACTGGACAACACAGAGCAATCTGCTGATACTCACTTGAAAGGCAGTCATCGACATTACTGTCACAGTCTCCTCCAGTGAAGCCAGGCCGACATTCACACAGGTAACTGCCTTGAATATTATGGCACAGAGCATGATTTTTGCAGGGCTTGGAGAGACATTCATCAATATCCACCGTACATCTCTCCCCTGAAACACGGAGAGCCCAGAAGTAAGACATAAGGCAACGATCACGAGGCTCAATGCCAACACTGCTCAGCAACTCCAAGTACAGCATGTTCCCCATCCATGTTACCTTCCCAGCCAGGGGCACACTGGCAGGTGTAGCCTTCAGAGTCAGGAGATTCTTGGCAAATTCCTGAGTTCTCACAAGGATCAGGGGAACAAGGAGAAACCACCACCTGGCAGTTCACACCTGGAGAGCAGAAGGGGAAAAAACAGAAGAGTATGCTGCTAAGAGCTTGGCGCTTCTTGGAAGAATGAACAAAGAGATTGTAACTTACACGTTTATCCCACACAGCAGTGGACATTTTGCCAGCATTGCCACATTTGAAAAATCTCAGCAGAAGGAAAAGGAGAGCAGAGCATTCCTCATGGGCTCAGTGCAGACAGCAGACATGGTAACTTTGAGTTTAATGCCCCTCCAATTCTCAGGGAATTTATATAATTTTCATAATTTGCAAAGAAAATTAAGCTAAGCTTCCAACAGAACATTTCTTAATGAGTCCAAACAAGGCTTAAATATGATCTTACCAAGTTTTTTACTACTGTATCATGTCTATATGAACTGACTAACTTAACTTCATAAAGCCACAGCATTTCCCATCTTGATTCCTATTTCCATGAAGTTTAATAAAAAGCAATTACATTAAGGGTGCAATGAAGTGACAAGGAAAAAGATAACAAAGTTTTCTTTGAATTTTCACCTTTGAAGCCTTTCCTGCAGCTACATCTGTATCCATTCAACAGATCTTCACAAGTTCCTCCGTTCTGGCATGGGTTTGATTTACATTCATTCCCTTCTGTGGAACAGTAATCTCCTATCCAGCCTGGGTCGCAGACACACTTGTACCTTGAAAGGCAAAACAGCAGTAATTTTAGAGCATTCTGAAATAACTCCAGTTATTTCAGAAACTACCAGTTTCTCCAGCAGATTAGTTTTGGAGAGAAAAGCAGAAGACCCCTAAGTTACATTTGGATTGCTTACTCCAGCTGTACAGTTTTAAAAATACAGAAAATAAACCCTCCCTTAAAACCACACTTCCCTCCATTACAGTTTTCACAAAGTGCTCAGTCAACCAGCAATATGTTTCTGCTTTGATAAGACCATCTCAACATATTCAAACAAAGACAGAAAACAGAAAAGATTAAAACAAAAAGTGGAGGGGAACAATAGGTTCCAAAGATAACTAGACTGATTTAATACAACAGCTGGCTGGGAGCAGGAGCAATCTTCTCCATCACGTTTCAAAATCTGAAGTAGAGCACTCTCCACCCATGTGACGTAGAACCAAGGACTTGGTGAATCACCCTGGACTCAGGCCATACAACACACACTGCCCTCTCTCCCTGTCCTGCAAACATGACTTCTTTTATCTGGCACACAGTGTGAGGTGTACATGAGCATAAATGTGACAGATGACAGACAAGATGAACCAAAACATTTGTTTCCCAAACTTACACAGAGGCTGAATTAGCAATAAAGGTAGCTTTCCTGCCAGCTCCCAGGAAAGTGCTGAATCTTCCCCTACAGACCTACCCACAGTGGTAAATCACTTCCTTGCCCAAGTGCTGACAACACTTCCCGGGACACAACACATATTTGGGACACACAGCTACTCCATGTATAGTTGAGAACTTTCACAAACAAAACCTCCCCAAAACTGTTGTCTCCACAGGTCCTGTGCTCCCAGACTTAGCATTACCAAAAAGAGGCCTGATTTAGGTCTCCTGAAATCAACATTTGGTCTTCCGGGATGGGAAGATTCAGAAGCAACTACTGCTATCAAAATAGCCAGAGAGAGCTCTTCTTTCTTCTTCCAGGCACGCAACAGAAGTAAAGCTGAGCAAAGCTGAGTAAAGAGTAAAGCTGACAAAATCTCAGCCTTGGACAAACTGTCCTGAGTCAAATATTGCTCTATCTCCCAGTGCAAAAGTTGTCAGCTTGTTCCTTAATAAAGTATTTGAATAGCAAGAACAGCACTAGCCAACAAAGAGAGTCTCCATGATCAATGTTTTAGGGTTTGATAGGATAGCTGCTGCTTCCCAGTATTTAATTTGAACCATTTCTTTATTTCAGTTGCATTCACTCCACTCATTTGAATCATGAAACCCACCCTTTAGATGGTGGCAGTCCACCCTGCACTACAAACAGCAAAGAATACAAGACAGGACAGAAGAACCCATGTTGAAACACCAGACTGCAGCTGGTGACTGAAGGTCTACACCTTACTGTGATTATGTCATGGGCAGCAGATAAATACAGATTCTAATCTACGAAAAATCAGAAACCTCAAGTCAAGACGAAACTCTGGGCAAAGCAAGAAATAATCAATACAGAAGGCAGCAGATAAGTTTAATGAGTACTTACCCAGTAGCAATATGTGTGCAGTTGCCATGCACACAGGGGTTGCTCAGACATCCATCTGCCTGTGACTGGCAGTGGGGGTGGTGGTAACCTTCAGGACACACACACCTAAAGCCATTCACTTCATTTATACACGTTCCACCGTTATGACAAGGGCTGGATGTGCACTCATCGATGTCCACGTTACAACGTGGGCCTAGGAAAAAAAAACAGCAATACTTACTATTTGCTTTGCATATCTGCAAGAACACAGCTCAGTGAAGCAAATGCAGCAGGACAGAGCTTGCATGCCTCCGTGCTTTAACTCAAGCCAAGAGAAGCATTTCTGAAAGATGCAGCACTTTTCTGTGCCTGGAAAACAGCACTTACACTCCACAAGTATTTACAAACCATTCAAGAACCTCAACAGAATTCCACTAAAAATCATTGGTTAATATTGATTAGGAAAGCAAAAAATCACTCAACTGCATCATGCTTGCAACAAACCTCTTGAGCTCCACTTGTCATAGCTCTGCTCTTCTGCTTTGAAGTAACTACCCTTTGAACAACCAATACTGCCAAACTGTCTGCAGCAAATACACTTCTTGTGGTTTATTGAGCAAAAGGGGCTCTGAAAAACACCATTTCCTGTTTTGCCTGCCTCTGATTACGACTGCAAGATCCTTGAAGTAGTGACCAAAAGGTCTTGTGAAGCTGGAAAGCTAAACAAAGCGAATGTTGCGGTAAGTTGAAAGTATTTTTAATGTAAGGAAAGGACAAAGTAACGAGACCCCACACGAGCCAGCTCTTTAAACACTGGAATATGCCAATTCATCATTTTACTGAATCCTTTTAACAGCATAACAGTAAGAAGTCCAGCAGGATAACAAATATAGTATGCCATCAACAAAGAAGAGTGAAAGGCATGAATAGTTCTGGGGACTAAAGAGTACCACCATGCCAAAGCCAAAGGAAGGAATGAAGGAAGGAGCGTCAGAAGTTTAGAAAGATGCCAAGGGAAAAGCACAAGACACATGAAATGTTTTAGTGCTATTTCTAATGCATTTCAGACCTATTCTAATTAGAATCATTCAGTAATAAACAGTAACAAACGTGATGAGAAAACTGTTATAAACAGTACCAACCGCCTTACAACAATTACTTCATAAGCATATTACCCTACATGGCTCAAAACCCAAAGTGCTGAGATGTGCTTCAGTCGTCAGAAATAGTCCTGATGTAGACCTACAGTTCTAAGCAGGGATCCAAAAATGCCTAACTGCTTCTTTTCTCAACCCTGCTTTTACCGCATCAGATAAATTTCATACTTTAAAAAGGAAACAGAACAGATCACGCAATGAAAGAGAAGTACTGAAAAAAAATCAGGTTATTCATCTGGAGACTTCAGAGTGCAGAGCAGCTCGATAGAACACTGAGTTAATGCTTTGATTTCACAGAAAGAGAAATACAGTTCATGGTCAAAGCCCGAGGTAGTGTCTAATCAAACACCTCTCTATATTGTCCACAATCTCTCTGTCTCTGGAAAGATGCTGTAAATAATAAACCAAAGTCACATGGGTTTATTTGTTATAAAACCAAGAACCATGAATTGGACGTAATTACCTAACAAGAATGGCATTTCACAGCACAGATTAGGCTGTTTTTCTGCTTGGTAGAACTTGCTGTAATGTAAGACACTGAGATTCAAAGATTAGAAGGACTTATCGAGATACTAACTGAAAACCTTGCAGTCAGTATGCAAAGAACAGCTTCCCTGGCTACTTGGATAACTATCTTCAAAACAATTCAAAGCTATTGGGTAGCTGAATTTACCTGTAAATCCAGGTTTGCAGGCACAGTTGTAGCGATTAATGCCATCAATACAGTCCCCATGGATGCATGGGTTACTTGCACAGTCATCAAAGTTATTTTCACAGTTTACTCCTAGGGGAAAAAAAAGTTCGAGGAATAAGGAGGCCAAATCTTACAAAGAAGGTAATGAAACTATTTCCCAGAAAAAGCCAAATTAAGAATCCCAACTGCTTGAAGTTACACATGCACTGGGGCAACTTAAACAGGTGATGATGCAGAAGTACTGCAACACCAAGGAGCGTCACCTGAGTCACTGGATACTGACTATCTACCTGAATTTGTACTAAATGTTTAAACAAAGGAATGAACCATTTTGAACACTGTCTCTGTTTTTATTGCACGCTTGAATTTTTGGAGTAAAGAGGAAGTAAATTCCTCAAGGCCAGTTGCAGTACCAGTGAGGGTCAGGCGACCCACACAAACACGCCAAAATTCAGCAAGGAAAAGTAATATGAAAATGACACTCTCATACCATAAGCTTATCTCTGTCTGCAAATTCAGCACACACCGGAGCACATATAAGAAATGATTAAATGCTTGATTTCTGTTAGAATCCACCCCTCACGTTCGTGCATTTATGTACCTGAAGTGCCCAGCAAGCAGTTGCACTGGTAGCCATTCACCAGATCGATGCAGCGCCCTTGGTGGAGGCAAGGATTGCTGTGGCACTCATCTATCTGCTCACTGCATATGGCACCCATGTAGCCAGGATTGCACACACACGTGTATGAATCAATTCCGTCTTGGCATTCCCCATGGTGGCAAGGATCGGGATCACAGTTGTTGATATTCTCCTCGCACAGAAGGCCAGTAAAACCTAAGGAAAAACGACGAACGGGAGTAAGTCAGAAGTTAACTGGTATGATGCTGCAGTGAATATAATGCAGATATAGAAAGAATCATATCAAGAATCAGCAAAGTGGCAGAGAGCACAAAGGGTGACTGGGCACCTCAACTGCATTTCCAGCCCTGGAAAACAACACTCTCCACTGTTCACAGCATTACAGAACAACACCATGCATGGAGAACCCTGGCATTGGAAGAGGTCACCTTCAGTTTATTTGGAATAGTAGCCATCAGAGGAAACATGTAAACCTGAGTATTTACTAGATCAGTATAAACTATCTGAAGGCAGGCTCCTGTCATTATTTCCTCTACACAATAACAGGGGGACAGAGGGAGGTTGACCTTGTTAGAATGAAAATGCTGCTGAAGCCTTCCAAAGGGAACTCCCTTGGCTCATGTCAAAGCTTCTGCAGTTCTGCTTATTAAAAATTTTCTTTTCCATCTCATTGGAAAACCTTTCAGTAACTGCAATCAAGCACCAACTGCAAATTTATTAAGGTCTGCATGCAACCTCCTCAGTTAGGAGCAATGAAACAAGCAGTAATTTGGCCTGTTTCATTCTGCTTCAGCTGGGAAACATCCTGAGCAACAAAGAAGGTCAGAATCTATTCACAAACAGGGCTAAAACAACAGCTCAGGAAGGTAAGAGCAGCAAACAACTCTCTCAAGAGCCCTGTCTTCCATAATGGAGCAGAGCTATATGAAACAGGGACAATTTAAAATAAATGGTTTTCAGAGCTGAGGTTTTGGACCAACAGCTCACGCTATCTCTTCCAGCAGCTGAAGATTTGGAAGGTAGAACTTCAAATTTCAAGACACTGATTGGAGACTGATACAAACCAAGCTGCAGGGAATTTCAACAGCTGAAGAGTGATTCTCACCTGAGTATTATAAGTGGATAACAGGCTCCCCATTTTTCATACAGGTTTGAGGTTATTTCTGTGGTCAAACATACCAGGTGACGGCTAACATTTCCAAGTTCTGCGAACGTATGCATGGATGAATGGGTGTGGAAGTAGGTGGGGAGAGGGAAGGGAGGCTAGTTAGAGAGATGGATATAAAAAGATGTTAGGGAAGGAAGAAAAACAAACCGATAAGGGGACAAACGGTGGCAGGGGAAAAAAAAAAAAAAGAGGGCAGAGACAAATAAAAGAGGAAAGACCTAAGACAACTCAAGAAAAGAAAAGCCATGATCTACCACTGGGAAGGAGAAGTGGAATAATGCCAGAAGGGAAAGAAAAGACAAAAAGCAAGCAGTAAATAGAGCTATCTGTACAGCATTTGGCCAAACATTTTGCAGTTTTCAATCACGTCGGCAGCTGGCGATTACCATTCAGGGAACACATATCACTCATATTATGAGATTAATAGAGCAAGAACATACTCAAACATTATTTTCCAGTAACTGACCTGCCCCAATGATGAATTCCGCATTTCAGTCTTATAGAAGGCTGTCAATATTAAATATAATACTTAGCATACATTTGTTCAAAAATTATTACCTTGCCTCCTATTGTAGCTCAACTGAACCACTTATAGATCAGATATATTTCTGGATCTCTTAACTGAGCATACCTTACTGAGATAAGATTTCCCTCTTTGCAGACAAGAGTTAGACTAGGAAAAATCACTTGAATATAGAACATAAGAATCCCTCATATAGGATGGAAAAAAGCCCTAGTACAGAGTCCCTCTTCCATTTTCAGTCAAAGATTTAACCAAGGATTTCACTAAGTGGTGCTGCTTCAGTAACATACATTTGGTTGCTTTCAGCCTGTTCCTTGAAAATACTCCATACCTCATTTGCCTTCATGGAAGCAGTTGTCTTCCCTCCTCATCTGGAAAATCTAGAATTTCAGTACTGAGGTGGTTTAAGCAGTTCTACTGCCAAATTCAGAACCTGCTTTTCAAGGCACATCTCTCCACATTGTCCACCATTACACGACCCAAAACCCTCCTAGGCCTGATAAGCTCTGCACTCTGATAAGCAACCAGACCACACAACAGCTTGAGAAAGAATTTTTAAGATAGTTTCCAAGTTTGGTGAAAATTTGAGTTTTTCCTTCTGCTTGCAAGTGTCAGCTTAGTCTGTCACATGCAGTAATCAAAAGGAAAAATTCTGACCACAATAATTATTCCTTTCCTGAACTATTGCATTCTCCTTCTTTCAACAAATTCAATGCTTCTTCAGGCATTTGGGAATGGTGGAGAGTGTGTGTGTGAAAAGACAGGCTATTTTTAGGCTAATCTCTGCTACATGCTGTACAGGGCAGAATAGATTAACGAAGTCAAATTCACCTTAACAGTTTGATTATTGGAATGATTCAAAATGAGAAAAATTGCACATAAATCCAGCCAACCTAACAGCACATTTCTGGGACAAAGGTAGCTCCATGAATTGTTCAGCTTCTTCCCTAATGGAAGAGCTAAAGCCAAGGCATTTGAAGCACAAGCAGTGTATCAGGCACCATTAAAGGCAACCAAAAGTAGTTCCTTACTGAGAACTAGAGTATAACAGCTCTGAACCCTCTCATCTGACCAGATGTAAAAATTAAGATAAAAATATATCTACATCACCCCTGGAGGCCTAAAGATAAGAAAATCCTATCATTAAACCTGACGCTGCTAAATATGTAATTAACCAGGCTGTAAAGGCATTCAAAAAACCCCACCTGAGTTCCATCCACAGCTCTATCAAAACTTCTGTGTGATACTTGACAAATCATTTTAGCTACACTCTGGTAGGCAGCTACTGTGTGGTATTTCTTCCAGTGGTCACAACTGCTACTGCGTTTCAATCTTACTCCTCTGACATAAAATAACCTGATGTAAGAGAAGTCAGAATACACAGTAGCACTGCTCTGTCCATCTCTTGTTCTTCAACTGTATACTATATAATCTGACTTGGAAGAAAGAAAGGTAAACAACAAATAAAAGGCTTCACAGCACTGCTTCTCTTTATGTGGATTCCACAGTAAATACAGAAGAAGTTGTCATCTTCTGGGAAGCAAAAGATGAGGCTGAAAGCGGGAGGCCAGAACTCTCACTGATTGACAACTTAACTATCACAAGTAAAAAGCTTCCTGTACTTAAATACTTTTCTCTGTGCAAAGGAGTAGACAAGGCTTCAAACAAACAACCAGTATTTCAGAGAAAGAAAGAAAAAGTGCTGACACTTGGGCCACCCCTTTATGTATTTAGGTTACGTGCGATCTCCAGTCCAGGGGCTCTGAACACAAGACTAACCTGTGGCACACTGGCACTCGTAGCCATTGGGATGGTCGATACATTTGGCTCCATTGAGACACGGCGTGCTGGAGCAATCATCTATATCAATCTGACACACGGCACCACTGAATCCTGAAAGGCAGAAAAGAAGATGAAAATCCAGGAAGTCATTTGAAGTAGTTCATCTAGACAACTGCACCGTCAGGAATTATTTGTTAGCTAATCCTTAAAACCACTCAAACATAAGCTCAGCAGATCTAAATTCAATTGCATCATTAAGCACACACACCACGCCCTGGTGGATTGGTTCCTCATCCAAACCACCAGCCAAACTGTAGTTTCTGTCCCCCAGGTCAAAGGAGCCCCATCTTGCAAACTGAGCCAGCCAAGTCAAACAGAAATAAAGCAGATGGAGCACAAGTGGTGTCCACCACTGGACAGTATGCCCTGCCTGTAAAACTGAGAGCCCACCAATAAAAAACCTTCAAGTAATCAAAGCAAGCAGCTAAAAATAAAACAACAGCGCATACATCACTAGAGCCTTCAGACCAGAATTACCACAGCTGTATGGAATGTGATACGATATAGCACTGGGACTTTCAATACACTTCTTGAATTAGTTAACAAAGTATCAACAGGTTATGTCAGATGATGCAGACCCTTAGGCACTTCAAGAAAAAAATTAAAACCTTCAGGAATGCTTCTTGGAGGAAGGAACCAAAGGAGGACCCAGAACATCATTAGCCAATAAGAAGGGATACAGAATAGGCTTTTGTCATATATATTCTGAACTTAAAACTTTTTGTAAGCCATCAAGAAAACAAGTGATGTTCACCCTACAGCTAACATGCATCCCTCAGTTCATAATTTTTCCTTTTCTAGTGGAGCCCAATCCATTCCCTCCTCATGCATGCGGCATAAACCATAGCGATGCAAAACTGGCTTCTGCCTAAAAATCTCAGAAGACAAAAAGCATGCAGAGGGTCTGATCCTTAAAATGTGTTGAGAATCTCACTACGGTTTCCACAACAACAGAAGTTCATGTTGCCAACTACTCTTTTAGATGAGTGTCCAACTGTATATTTCTCAACACTTAACCCAATTACAGACACAATATTATTGCAACCAATACTTCACTGTTCTTATTTACTAGCCATTGCAACTCACTCATTCAAACAG
Source organism: Manacus vitellinus (assembly GCF_001715985.3). Lineage (NCBI taxonomy): Eukaryota > Metazoa > Chordata > Aves > Passeriformes > Pipridae > Manacus > Manacus vitellinus. The sequence continues at coordinate 3,440,647 of NW_021940565.1, forward strand.
ATGCTGGTGCCCTAAGACAACAGAACCTCACAAGAAACGTATCACTTAAAACATCTGTGCAGTTCTTGGTAGGGTGAAGCAGGAAAAGCTTCCAGAAGTAAGAACTTACCAGGAGGACAGACACACTGGAAGCGGTTGACTTTATCAAGACACTCTCCATTGTTCACACAGGGATTACTTAGACACTCATCAATATCTTCTTCACAGTGAACACCTTTAAAACCTGTTAAAAAAATTGAAAAAATTGGAAGAGGTGACAGAAGAGGTGAGTGAAAGTCCTAGAAAGTGCCCTTGAAAGTGCCTCTTTTACTAGTGTTGAAAGTCTAACCCTAATTTCACTGAAAGTTTGCAGTTTGGACAGAACCTATGAGGTAAGAACATATACCAGAGGTTAAATCATTGCACCAGAGGTTACAAAGGGATGTTGAAGTGTATTTTTCGCTGTTGCAGAAGATGTTCACTTAATCAATGGCAACAGAAGTTTGTGGTGAATTCACATCTAATGTTTTCTTCCACTTGAGGAGAAGGTGTTTTGTTTTAATATTTTGAAAGATATCAATAATATATACCTCTCTATATATCAATAATATATTACCTTATACCAATATAAGGTAAAAGGTAAAAAAACAAACACAGCAGATTATTTTAGCTCAAGGATTTTTAGCTAATGGCAGGGTACAAGAAAAACTTTAAGAAAGGTGAAATACTTATGACTAGAGTTCCACCCTTCAAAACAGATTATATATTAATAAAAACTCATTGTAGTTGCCATGGTATCAGCTGATCACCTGCAGGGGTCACAATTCTTTCACTGTATTTTATAAGAATGTGCAACTGTCAACTTGCATTCTTTTTCTTTTTTTAACCACTTTCTATCAGAGAGCAAAATAGCAGACTACACTGGTCACTGGTATGCTGGTCGTACCAATTTTACAAGCACGATTTCAATCAAGTAACTTTCTTTGCAGTTATTTCCTCAGGTCACCAGGAGCTTACATCATTTGGGGTATTTTAAGCAAATAACCCGAACACTATTATCCTAGATCATCACATGCATACCTTAAAGCACAGTCACTCCTTTCAAGTTTGCACCTGCTTTGCTTTCACAAAGGTAAGTTTCTGCACATGCACTTAAGCAGGTACAGTAACAAATATGTTCTCACATACTCCAGCTCAGAAAGCTAACTTCCTTTGCTGATGTAGAGATTGGTTTCTTTCTCAGTCCTCTAATTGCTTTCTCCCTCCCACACACAAATGCCAAGTCCTCCTGGCTGGTGCTGCCACAGCAGGCTCTCTCTCACTGTTTCATTTTAGCCTCACACCTTTGCAGCTTTGTGTTCCACCTCAGCAGAGCAGAGCTGGCAACCCTCACTGTGCTCTGCCTTCTGCTTTCTTCCTTTGTTGGGGGCCCCATCTTGTCAGAAACTCCCCTCACCTGGCATACAGAGACATGTGAATCCTCCGATTTTATCCAGGCAGGTGGCATCGTTTTGGCACGGATTTGAGTGGCATTCATTGATGTCCATTTCACAGCGAGGTCCTGTGTACCCCTTCAAACACTCACAGTGGAAAGAGCCTTCTGTGTTGACGCATTTTCCAGCATGTTCACATGGATTGCTGTTTGCTGCAAGAAGGATACATAAACGTGTGTGTCAAAACCTCTCCTCATAGTGGGAAAGCCACAGCATTCTTTATTAGTCATGGTCTTTTCCAGTGGTCATTCCTTTCTATCAAGTAATACAGGGGAAAGACTGTTCATCCTCCTGGGGAAAGGCCACTGTGACTCACAAAAACATGTACCAGTTACTTTCCTGTCAGAAGGATTGTTGTCACTACCAGTGGACCAAAAGAGCAACTCTAGTCCATATTACTAATGACAGTTCTCAAGACAGGAGCATCAACTAGCAGGGTTTAGAGAATTAATGATGCTTTCAAGGCCTTATCTCTAGGTCATCTTTTGCATTTACTCCCAAGGTAGAAAAGATACCACCATGGCCACAAAACCAGCAAACTTGTCCACTGCATGTTTTCAAAAAGAAACTGCACTCTTATCCAAGGCAGACTAAGGAACAAAATTCAAAGAAGTGATTCTTTCCAGCACTTGCATGAGTGCTGGTTAGGTATTACCTTCACACATCACACTCTGGAAGCATGAACAAGCACTCACAAAACTGTAAGTAAGTCAGTAAGAGTCCAGTCAATCCTCAAAACCACACAACAGCATGCTATCAGAGAACTACAACTTCAAAAGCCCTCGTGGTCACCAGTCTTGGAAGGCACTCAAAAGATCCAGCCATGTTCTGGCTGTCAAACAGCCTTGACATATTTCTGTCGAGGCTGTAGCTACAACAGCTCCCACATGAACTGTGGTGCTTTCATTGTATCCTGCAGTTCTAAGGGACAGTTTAATTATCACACCTGTTTGCATGCACTCCTCTCACAATGCTAAAGCCCTCTTGCACAATGAAGAATGGTTAAGCATCTCATTGTTTTTCATATTCCAGAGGCTAACAGTTCAGATATGGACAACTATTTTGACTCAGCCTTCTGCTCTAAGTCTCACACAAGATTTAAAACCTCATCTAAAGACACCGAAATGAAAGGTAGAGAGCAAGAAAGGAGTCACATTTATGACGAGAAGCTATGAGAAAATGTGCATTCTTGCTCCTCTGTTAGTTCATAAAGCAAACGACTCAACTCCCTGTGCGTGTTCTCACACAGAGCAAACTCACCCATTGCACATTCATCCACATCCTCAGTGCAGTCTGCTCCCTTATGGCCTTGAGGACAGGTGCAGATGTAGTTTCCATTCACAGGATTGGTGTCACACAGGGCACCTTTCTGGCACGGATTGCTAACACAGGCATCATCCAAGTGGCACAGGAGACCTGGAGAAGTATCCAAGAGTTTATTAATAAAGTGAGATACACCAGTCACACTGTATGTCACATAGTCATATTCTCTGTCCTGATATTTCACATAGAGACTCTCACAGACAGAGGCTTAGGCAATATCTTACAGGCTTCAGCCTATAGACTACCATGGGGACTTCACCACACACTTATAAAACGTTATATTTAAATACAGATTCTGTGACTTTAAAGGTGTCTCCAGCACTTCTGGAGCAGTGAGATGTCTGACCATTACCAAAATGTCTTCCTTGCAGCACTTAACTAACTCTTCTCTGTAACCAGCATGATAATTTTTCTGACAGCTGAAAACAGAGGTGCACATGAAGCTCGCTTTCTTAATTCAGATATGCTGATCACTTGTATTTCCAGGTAGTAGTTAGGAAACGTATTTTTACGTAACCTAAGCCAGCAAATTTTCCACCGCATCAGCGAAGACGCCTACATCCTCACACACTCACACAAAAATACCTAAGTTTGCCTTCTAGACTCATACAGTTACCATAAGTGGCACAGAGCAAGTCACCCTCATGCACAACTTCTCAGGTAAACACAAGTTCTGCTAAAGGCTAGAAAAAGATCTGTTTTCCTTGCAATCTAAACCATAATAACTTTGTCTTCCAGCCTATACTACTTTGTCCCAAGTTACAGGGGTTTAACAGGTCTCTGCTCATGGACAGCACGCAAAGTTCCCTTTCGTTCTTCCTGGTTTGGGCACAAAGTGTGTAAAACAAACACATCGCTTCAAACAAACGCATAAACTTCAGCACCTTCTGTTAAGTGCCAGATTTATGCAAGTTTTCCGTGCTTACCTGCCTTTCCCTCAGGACAAATGCAGGAGAAAGAAGCCACCCGGTCAATGCAGGTGGAGCCGTTGGCACAGGAGGCAGTGAAGCAGTCATCGATGTTCTTGCTGCAGTCATCCCCGCTCCAGCCGTTGACACAGACACAGGCATAGCCCCCGTTGTGGTTGGTGCAGGTGCCTCCATTCTGACAGGCATTGGGCTGGAGCTGGCATTCATCCACGTCCTCAGTGCAGAACTGGCCTGATGCACAGAAACAGACAAGTTTAACGTAAGTTGAGACACTCAGATTCAAGGAGATTCCTGCACGGACAATGTTACCGAGGGAATCGCTGCAGTCGAGCTTGAGCCTCACTTCTTAACTCCGGGATTTTTGAGCACGAGAACTTCCAATAACACTGTCGTCAAATTAGGCAAAGACAACTAGCATCCCTAAGTGACCCTAAAGTAGGAGCTGAACTGCAAATAACTTCAAAAAGGCACAGTTTGGGAGCCAGCAGGCAGCCTGCACCGTATGAAGATACATCTGCAAGGGGGTGAGAAACAGAAAGAATGAAGGTCTGCCAGCAGTGCAACCAGAGGGACTAAGAGAGAAGATGGCCTCCCAAGAAAATCTTGTCAAAGCAGTGTCAACAGACCAGCAACAAAGGAACTCTCGTCAGGAGAACTTAACTTTTTCCTATATAATTATTCAATGAAGATTACTTGAAGAAGAATAAAATTTTTGACACTCGCCTACCTAAAATACTCATTTTTCTTCCCCCACGTAGTATGCAGACAACCACAAGTACTTGGGAGGTTTCTTGGTTGTTGAGAGGTTTTTTGCTTTCTTTTTATTCAGAAACAAAATAATTACTCTAAAAATATTTTTATGACTGGAGATATTAGAGAGAAGAAAATAAATGTACACTCTCAGAGAGATTTAAGGAAAAGGACCAATGGACCACTAAGTACAAAACAGTTTTCAAGGGATACTGAATTTTACAGACACATATATAGAAAGCTCTGCATAAAGTATTTATTTGCCGAAATCCATCTTGCTTTGACATCAAAATCTGGAGAACCTACCACTTGCACCAATATTTTGTTTTAACAGTTATTCAGCTTCCTGATTACAATTGCATGGTTTACTTTGAAGCCAAAATTGTTTAGGTGAAGTTTCAAATCATTCATTCTTATTTTGAGTTCCTTGAACAGATAAAACCTCATGGCTCAGCATCAGCTCATTTCTTCCCAGGCTGGCATATGGGTGCACATGTGCAACCACAGACTATGGTCACAGTCAACAATCTCCTGCTTGATAAACTATTTCTCCCCTTTCAGTTACATTAAGAATGCCCTGGCACTGAAAGCTTGTTGGGTTTTTTTACCATGCTTCTTGATAACTTGCTTTTACTGTCCTTCCTAAAACACTCATACAATGCACACAGCCCCAGAAGAAGGTCCTTTATCAGAGAGTAAGATTTGATTTGTTTGATGACCTTCCCCCTCCTCCAGCTGACACCATTGCCTCCCTCACCAGTTTGCAGCAGCTTTCCATTATTTGGGCCAAGTCTCTTTAGTAAATGTGCTGCTACCACCAAGATCCTCCCATTTCTCTTCTCCAGCTGCTCTATCAGCTGCACACTTAAAATTGCCTGGAATTCCCCCTGTATTCCAAGAATAAGAAATTCAAGAGCATGTCACAGGTCTCCCCTGCCTGGGCTCCACTCTATTCAGGTTTACCAATTCAGAAGTAATTATTAGATGTTGCTTAAGTCACCTTGTTTATTAATGGCCCAGAAATAATGAGGTAAGACACACCCTCTTCCAATGCACAGAACTGAAACATTGTTGGCAGGAATCTAAAAATGTTCAGTCTTAACCATCTCCATCTACTATACTCATATCACAATTTGTTTTCAAAGAACTTAAATAAATCTTTGCCTTTGATCCTGTGAGACCTGGATTATTTTTTTTTCGCTTTGTGACAAAGAAATACAATTATTATTAAAAAAATGAGTTGCACAACTGACTGTGTTCTGTGCCTCCTGTTCCTTTCACCAGTAGGATTACTTCAAATCAAGAATTCTATCACTTTTAAAACCGTAATAAAATTTTAACAGTAATAATAATTACTATAGAGTTTTCAGAATTAATCTTCAAATCTCAGTTTGCTTAGAAAACAGGGGGAGGGGGAAATCTAACACCAGGTATCATTATCTCTAAAACACCTCCCTGCATTATGAAAAAACAAACCGTGCATTTGTCATACTAGAAGTGGTTTGTTTATGGGCTTTCAGTGTTGGCTTATCAGTGGCCAGACTGAAAAGAGTCAGTTGGCTGGGGCCGGTTCCTCGCAGTCGCGCGTATCTCGCAACTCAACACAACTGACTTCCTCTTAAAAAAAAATAAAATAATCAGGACGTTATTTGCTTATTATAAAAGTGATTTTCCTTCTTTTCTTGGAGGGGGCCCAACCCAGATCAAAGGACACACTCTCTGACAAACACTCATCCTTAGCACGGCCGTCAGCACCCTTGCAGCCTTTGCGTCCTCCTTTTAGCTGCAGCCAATTCAAACTGCTGTCACTAAAGCATGAAGAGGGTCTCAGTGCTGAAGTTGCCACACCACTCCAGATTGTAATGCATCTCAAAACAAGAAAACAAATCACTTGTCTTGTGACTGGCTGAATAGAAGTCCTGAAATATAACCTTTTATGGACTTTTGGGGAGGGCAATTGAGTGTGGGTATGTGAGTTTTGGCTTTTCGGGTTTTGTTAAAGCAAGATGGACAAACTACTCCCTCATACACACTATCAGGCTTCATTTTTGACTTACCATCCCATTTTGACTATCCATTTCCATTCCAAGTGTTACTAGTAGTATCAACTTAGGACCTTTTTTAGTATTTTTTTTTTTACCAGTACTTAGAAAATACTGGTAAAAGTACTTTATTTCTCCACTTCTAGAAAGGACAGTACCAAGTGACATCACTGATGTCCTTGCAATAACCCCATGTCCTAGGCTACTCAGCCCCAAACTAAAAGGAACTTCTAAAAGGTCTATCAATGTTTCCACAAGAGAATTAAAAAGCAGAGCTCAAAATTCTTCAAGCAATTCAATCGTATTTAAAAAACAAACCACATCTGAGCTCCTTGATTCTGATCCTCACTTAGCTTCTCTGTGTTTCTAATGCTCCTTTTGCAGCTACCAGATCACAATCATATTTGTGTTTAATTATGAATCTGAATCAAACAGAGCTCCAGCTTAATGCAGTTTGTTTTAAAAACAGAGGAAATTCAATTCAATATATTAAGAGGCATAGATGAGCTATTAACTACTGTATTTTACTACTGAGTATTTTAAAGAAGAGATCTTATTCTTTACTGAAGTTATAATTGAAATAAAGACTCAGTTTCTGGACAAAAACACATGAATTAAAAGCAACATAAGGCAAATAAAGCATATCAATCTAACCACATTAATAAATGTACAACACTCAGGCTCACCACCATCAGGCAATGTAAGGGCAAGAGTCTTTTGAAAGATTTTGGAATTATGTTTTGAAATACTACAAATCCCAGGCTAAAGCCTGAGATGGTCACATTTCTTAACTGGAGCTGGTGAATTGGCTGAAAATGCTTGAACTTTAATTGCTGAAGTGGGGCTTGAGTGGTTTGGACATGTGTTCTGTAGCCCACAGTCCTCAAAGGAAAAAACAAAAGGGTTTTTTAGGTTGGGTGGTTTGGTGAGGTTTGGGTTTTCAGATAAGTTATGGTTGCTTACGTGGTATTCTTGAACATTTAGGTGTTAACAGCATAAGATTAATGGTCAATATTGTAATTTTTCAACACAGGTTTTTGGAATGGCCACAGACTCTCATTCTCCCAAAAGGGCTGATTTGCCCACAGCAGACACTTCAAATGAGAGAAATAGATTAATACTTTGGGCAGGTGCTGCAAAGAAAAGATTTGACACTTCTGTTGTTAGTGACCTATGTCTTCAACAATGTCTGGGATTCCAGAATGATTTTTTTTTTATGGCACAGGCAGAAGCCTCTTTCAGTGCTGGACATAAAACAGGATTTAATTCTAAAACTTCTCAACGAATACTCTGCACAACACTTCTCTCTGCCAGGTCAGCTAGCTTTAAAGTCAAATGGACAAAAGACCTCTAGGACAGTTTACTTACGGGATGCTGCTTTGACTTAATTGTAACAAAATTAGGTATATTTATTTATAGCCACGTAGTTGGTAAGCTGTTTTTCTGCCTGTTAAGAGTTTTAGGCAGAATCAAGTTCTTTCATTCACAGAACTGAAATCCAACTTCCAAGTGCAAAGTCCATTACGAATTGTATGAACTGTACAGTGTAATACACATTTTCATAACCCCACAACCACTTCAGCTGAAGTTAATTCATCTGGCTGCAAATGTCTGTAGGTATTTCTTTTCTTGTGCTCTTGCTACTTTCCGTTACATTTCTAAACAAAACATAGTAAATACAGGGTAAACTAGTAAAGGCAAGTGCAATACACTAACTGTACCGTATTTTAATGGATGTGTAGAAACAAACACATAAAAGACAACAAGAAAGGAAACAAATTACTCCAAGAAGCTAATAAAAACCTAACCTGACCTTGATATTTGCAGAGCCTGGGAAATCAGTAAAATGCCGACTCAGGTTCTAAGTGACCTTGTACAAAGTAAACAGCTAGTCAGTGTGGTATTTCAAAATTGAAAACTAGAAGTAGAAAAAGGGAACAGCCATCAACTCTTAGCACTTTTTGCCCACTATGAAACTAAGTTACTTCCTGCATATTTCCCCTGGAAAAAAAAAAAAGTGCCATATGGAGTAAGTCAGACATTTGCTGCTTTGATTACTCCCATTTTCAGACCCTCAGGAACTGAACAGGAACTCCAGAAGGTTCTCTTTAGGCAGACACAGGATGCAGTGGTTCAAGGCCCCTCAAGCAGTTGTACCAGATATCACTGATGAGAAACAGCCAGCCCCATCTCTTACAGGTCTTTATGTTAAAAAAAAATAAATAAAGCCTTATTTATACAGGTAAGGTAGCACACAAAATGAGTACAATCCTACACTGAAAGAGAGGAGCATTAAACTTGAGCAAACAAGAAACCCAAACAGTCACTCTGAGAAGCAGCACCAGCAATGTTCAAAAGTTGATCCTAGCAAACCATAGAGGGTTTACATAAACCCCAATTCCAACTGCATTGAACCTGCAGGTGAATGCAGGACCTGCAGTCACTTCAATCAGAGGCCTTCATATTTGGCAGCACAGACTTTCTGCAAAGGAAAAAGTTTTCTTGGCCTCTTAACAGCTCTCCAGCAGGAAAGTCTGTTGATGCACAGCTGGAGTACCAGAGGCTAAAGCTCCTGAGAGCAGATCTAATGCAGTTTAATAACTAAAGAGATTTAGTAGGACAAAGGGTCAAAATACCTTCCTGCGCCTTGAAAAAAAAATCAGTTTGTTGAAAACTGAGCTGGGAGGAGACAGCAATGACCCATTTCTCTCAAAATCACAACTGCCACAGCAGCAGACTCAAACTGAACTGGAAGTCAGAATATCTTATAGGTTTAGTGATACTGGTAAAATAATTGAGTGAGAATCACAAACTGGTCATTAGGATCTTAAGAGACTCACTGCAAGAGGAGCATCAAGTTTCAAGAAGGTTTGTGTCCCCATCCCCTCAGCAGCTCACTAGAAGTTTGCCACTTATCTCAGACTAGCACTCCAGTACACAGGAAAGAGCTCACTAGCTCTCCTGAAAGGGCTATCTGGGAACCATAAACCAGATCTATGCAGAAACCCTCTGAAAGAGTAATTTAATTCACAAAGTATTCCAAAGATTGCTGTATGAGTTTTGAATACAATCAGTGTAGCTAAAGAAAAGCATGGCTCATTAGAACTGTTTGTATTTTTTATTTTTTCTCCAAGTTTCAAAGGACTACTAAGTGAGAAGGTGAAGCATCTTATCAAGACTCAAGAACGGGCTAAGAGATAAGGAACAGTATTTGTATAAAGGACCAAATCTAAGAGTGGCAGAAGGTCACCAGTGCCACACTGCAGAGGACCAGGCAGTTTCTTCTCCTCTCTAACCACACGTGTGTATATTCAGGATGCCAGCTGGCAGACCACACAGCTGGCTAGGGATGGACATTCCTCTGCCCAGGAGGGGCAGACAACTTGTGTTTTCTTTTAACACAAGAAAAACCATGTGCATTGACAGCGCAACCCAATGTGTATTGATCTGTCAGGTCAAAGCTCAGTCCCCTCATGCTGTTGTGTGAGTCTCCTCAGCAAAAGGAAAAGGAAAAATCACATGGAGTCATGAGGCCTTTTGGTAAAATGGTATTTATGAAAAATATTTTAGCTCTCATGTTTTTGAATTGTGTATTTGTAAAAGCACTCAGTTTAATCTTTAACCCACAGAATTACCATATTCACTGAAATAACCCAGTTAAATTTAATGCTTACAGGCACAGGAGCATCTAATTAAAGGCCTGGAAGAAGATGAACAGTAGGCGGTGGTATCTTTTGCAAAACAACATTTATGTTTCCCAAGAGGAAGCCAGGGGATTTTGGACAGATTCAACCAAGAGAGGCTGCTGGGCAGTGCAACAGCAGACAAGGTTTGATGCACAAACACCAACTAAAATACAAAGGCAAACACACTTGCTGAAGAAGGTTTAGGTTAGGCACTCCTTGAGGAAACATCAGCTTCCCTGCAACAATTCAGTGGGGATCTCTGCTCAGTGACAGGTTTAATCAACAAAATAAACATCGCTGAGCAGACATTTGACTACAAGGAAGAATAACTAATGCAAACACTTGTTGTGCAACAGCAATGGCACTGCTTCAGTCTGGAACACATTTTGCAGTACTGAAGCCACCACCTCTCAGTAAAGACACTGAAAAGAGGTAGAGTTCATAGTCTGACAGACTGATGGAGAGAAGACTTTTCTAAGAGACTTACAAAGCAGTTGCTACCCACAAAGGGAGAAAGGCAGCTGGTAAAAAGTATAATACAAGAGTTATTGCTGGGAAGATACAGCACGTGACAAAGTATACAAAAGAAAATATCTGATCATTAATTTAATGTGCTTTATTGACACAAGGTATCTCAAAGCAGAGAACTTCAAACTTCTCTGAAGGAGGGAACACTTTTATATAGGCCAAAATGTCCAGAGCAACAAACAGGTAATACCTGAAAGGGATCTCAAACGTGATATCCAGATCACATCCAAACTCCAGACACTCCCACAAAGCCACGTCCACAGTTCACTGCAGGCAATCCAATGAATACAATTGATGTCTTCAGTTCCAAGGATGGCTTCAGGGACACACAGAATTCCATGGACTACACTGTTTACATCTGCCAGAAGTGCCCCCAGTTGCGTGTTGTGTTTAATAAAGGTGTTCCCTTCTTAAGTATTACAGCAGTTCCCCCGGAAAAAAGGACTGAAGCCAACTATTTTTTCCTTTCTTTTCTGAAGGAGTAAGAAGCATCACACTCTCAAAAACATGCTCTTTCCCCAGGATCTCACAGCATCTTTCTCCCAGAGCAGCAAAGTAGCAGCAGCCGTTCCCCAACCTCAGGTGTTGGGTTTTCGGCTTTGTTTTTAATAGATCTAATTATATCTTGGGCAATGTCAAATACCATCCCAGATATCATAAATTTAAGAGCTTAATATAGAATTTGAACAATTGAAGATGAATCTACAACTGTAGAGAGCAAACATCTGTGTTTATTTTAGACTAATATGGTGGAGAAAAGAGTTTAATTTCATAACCACACTGGGAAGCATGTAGTGGAACTAATGGGCTTTTACAAGGGATTTTACAACCCTCAAATACAAAACTCTGGGCTTTAAGAGACTTATGCACGGCCTGATCCATTAAATACTGCCCTAAATTACTCCCCACAGACTACTGGGTAGCGAGGGTAGCCCTGACTGAGCTCTTCAGAGGCAATAATACAAATTATCAGAACACAATTCATTAAAAATTATTACTCAAGTGCTAATAACAGACTGATTTAATATGGTGATAGTAGGTGAAATGACTGGGGACAGCAGCAAGACAGAGAAGTAAACAACAGGAAAAACACATTACCAAGCTACTCTTGGCTTTGTCCTTCTGTTTACCTCCTCTGGAAAACCCAGTGAATCAGGGAAATACCTAACAAGTGAAAAGATCTGCAAGGCAAAAAAAAATTTACAGTTGGAGCCAAAACTTACAATGAAAGCTTCCTATTCTCAAGCTATCTCAGCAACACATCTTTACTAATTACCCAAAGACAAATCATCTCACTCTAAGTACAAGGGAAGGGACAGAAACTGCCAGGAACAAGTCAGCTGCAGATAAAACAACTGTTACCTATTAGTCTGGTCTCACAGCACACATCCACCAACCCAGCCTCACCAGAGGGGTCTGGCCTATTTTGTTTTAGTGCCAAACACATGAAAAGGACATCTCCACAAGAGCTTCTTTGGCATATTTGATTGCCAAGAGTATTTTCCAACCTGGAAAGCCACTAAAGACACAAGGGAAGAAGCAGCAGTGTGGTCTAAATTGGATGCTGTCATTCTGTCATCAGATCAGTTCAGCTGTTAACACCTCAGGTGTTTTATTACAGCTACCTCCTACCCAAGGCTTGCAGTTGGGAAATGAAAAGCAGCACAAAACAAACAGGAGGTTGTGGTTGTTGTTCCAGAATCCATACCGGCTAAGGGTGTAACTTCTAATGCCCCTGAAATCCATCTGCTCTGCACAACACTGGAACCAAGTGCCACAAGAGAAACAAACAACGTCCAGGATAAAGTCTGTTTGTGCCCGATACTTCAAACCATTTGTACACTCAAACTCAGAGCTGCCACCTCCAGAGGCTTCCACGTGCCCCCTGCTCCCTTTGTATCTGACAGTTCAAACATGAAGGAAGAAAAAGAATCATAATCCCTCTTGGCCTCTTTCCGAGCTGTCTCTTGGAGATACTACTGTAGTGACACCAGCCAACTTGTCAAGTCTGGCACAGACGGATCTCAGGCAGTACCAAAGAGGTCACTGTGCTTTTTAATAAAGCCTGGAAAAGCACCAGAAAGCTGATCATTGCTACACCACTGGGGAAGATGACTGCACTTCTCACAGGAGCGTGACCAAGCCTCCCTGAGCTAATACAAAGGTCTCTGGACGTAACGCAACCAGGGTCGGGAAGGAGTACAACCCCAACAGTGCTGTCACATAATAATCAACACCCTCAAGAGAACAGCAAGGATGTATATTCAGTGACTTAGGAGGCTGGCATGTCCAACCTTTATGATCCAAGCCACCTATTGTCAGAATTAGTTCCTCCACATTTTGAGTCTAAGTACTCCAGGAAGGCAGTAATTTTTCAAACACTAAGCTAACATGACTTGCTACAGTATATTTTGTGACACAGAAGCTGAGGGAAGCGGTATTTGGCAAAGAAAGTCTTAAAAAACAAAATACCAGAGCACATGAACTTGCATAAAAATGTTAAACATTAGCCTTTTGATGTTTATCCTCCCTTCTTAGCAAAGTCACGTCTGCCCAGAGTTTAAGGTTGGGATTTTCAAAGAAAACCAAGGTAGGGAGCAAATATTACTCTAATTAAATAGGAATCGAACCCTTAACTCCCTGTGTTGAAAATTCCTGCCTAAAGCTCTGCAGAAAAATAACCTTTCTGCTAGTGTGTAAGAGCATATGACCAAGCTAACAGCTATTTTAATTAAAAAGCACAGCCCTGCCGCCTTAAGAGCTTTTCTGCTCAAGACAAACATTTGCTGCTTAAGCTAGGTCCCAGTGCTGGAGTTCTTTGGTGGAGTCAGCTGTTAGCACACTGTGCTTCCCTTGAGACAAAGGTCGCCCGGATTTTAAAATATACAGTTCACTGGAGCCCTCTTTTCAGGGGAAAACAAAGCCTAAATAAATAAAACTGCCATGGGAGCCTCGCCTTCCCAGTCACAGGGAATGAAAGGCAGCAAGCAGGCCAAGCCTGCAACTGAAGCACTGTAGTACAGGTCTTCCAAAACCCGCTCAAGTGTGGACACAGTGTGTCCCCAAACCCAGAGACTCAGCCCACAGCTTCTGATGCAGCACTTCAGGAGTGAACTGTGCAAAAGGCTTAACTCCAAGGAAGATACAAATCAATCTCTGCTGTGCATTGCTCCTGAAACTTGATTTGGGCCAAACACAGATTCACAGCGAACCTCTGAAATACTGCGAACTTTACAGTGAGGCAGGAGTCCTTCTCAGCCAAGAAAAACAAAAGCATTTACAGCATTTTATATTGTTAATCACTTTAGTATGCAAATTGTCAAGTCATCTTTCTTGACCCAAAGCTGCACAGGTTAGATCAACAGACTAAACAGGTGCATTTTTAAACAAAGCTTTGTTTCTTTAGATGAAATGTAGTCTGGAATGACTGAGTATCCTTTAAATTCTCAGGTGGTTTCACTGTGGCTGTGAAAGGACACCCTAACCTTCCACATGACTTTACAGCCCTGGACTGCCATCACATCCTCTGCATCCACTCACCCATGAGACTGCTCTGTGAATTTTAATTCCTGATCCCAGAGAAAAAAAAAAAAAAAAAGAAAAGAAAAAGGCAAGAGTGGAAAAAAAAAAAAAAAAGGCAGCTGGACAGGATGTTTTACTAGATTAGTGAGTTAAAGTGGCACAATCCAAAAAATATCAGAGCCAGCTCAGGGGAAGAGTGGATGGCAGCAGGGAGAGAAGGCAAAGACACCTTCCTCCTCAGACCACAGTGAGCCCACAAGGCTGGATTACCTGTTGCAGAACAGCAGCATAAAGCAGAGTCTTCACATGGCGCAGATGTTAGCGAGGATTTTTGGCTAGTTTTGACTCAAATCACATGTACATCAAATTCTCTGGCCTGTCACACACACAGGAATAGACTTCAGTCTTTCATGAAAGCATCCAGGTCTATTTCCAAGAAAAGGTGGACCTTCCTTATACATCTGCAACACTGTGCTTTGAAAGGACCCAACAAACACGGGTTCTAACAAAGGACTTATCCTGGGACAAGATAAAGTCATCCTTAAACAAACAATCAGTTAACATTCAGCAAGAAGAAAGATCTGGGGCAGTTTCACCCAAACATCTAAGAGTGTCTTATCAGTCACAAATTTATGAGGTTGATGATCACTGTAACTACATGAAATACGAGAACTTGAAGGTGACAAAAACATTAGTGACAGCAGGAATTTCTGGTCACTGTTTTTGAAAGGCAAGATTTTATCTTTCCGGAAAAAACAGCAAAATGAGAATGAGAAGGCAGGCACTTCAACAAAAAAGGAGCAGTGAGCTCTGTTTGAAGAGCAGGAAACAAGACCGAAAGCAAACAGTGTCACAAAAGGTGGGAGCAAGTAGAAAAAAAACAAAAAAGTATTTTTTTAAAAAAAACGCATAACTATGTAGCCCAGCCTACCACCTGCCAAGAAGCAGATGGTTACCAAAAGGAATTAGAACAGATTCTGTTTCAGTAAAGGATGCTTCAGTACTACTTTACAGAAAACTTTTCTTCATAGGATGCAGTACAGCTTCTTGATTTTTCTAGCAAGGAATGGGACTGGTTTCTCTGTGCCATGAAACACAGACTGCATTAACAAACATGGTAAGAGCATCATTCACAGCACAAAGATTAAATAAAGACTAAAACTGCAAACAGACAAACTGCCCCAAGATTAGTTGACAAGTATTTGAAAAAAGAGACCGTTATGAAGACAGCACATCAATACTGTTAGGCATTTTTAGAAAATTTAACATCCTTTCAGTTTTGGCTGACATTTACTTACAGACATGGGTATTTGGGTCGTTTTTTTTTTTTTTTTGAGCAGTACACAATGTCCTCTAACCTCAAGGTCTTACTGAATGCTTTTGATTTCCTGAAGTGTTCATTCTCATGGTCTGACCCTGTCGGGCTGTAACACTAATCAGGACAGACTCCAAAAGAGTGGTGTGCTCAGCTCTCCCCTTTTCACTTACCTTAGAGAAGATTAAAATGTTGTAAACCCACTTTGTGCAAAGGATGGACCTCCACTTATGCATTTCCTTATTGCTGAATAACTAATGTTTTCTTGTAGTTTTTTTCCTCTCAGCATCATGTGCAGTTTAATCTTGAAAAAAGTCATCTCTCCCTCCAAACTATTCCAGAAGTCCTCTATCCACCTTCCCTGTTTTGTGCCCTGCCTCAGTATCACCACTTATGTCTCCAAGTTGAACATGTACTGTTTTCTTGCACCTCCTTGGTTCTCTACTTGAAAATGCAATAAAGGGATTGAAGCCCATTGAGAGAAACAAATTTCTTTCCAGAAAATGCTACTGAGATGACAGAGAAGAGTCACAGAAACTGGTACTGTGCATTTCAGACAAGACAGTTCAGTTCCCCAAAGGCTCTAACCTTTATTGTTCAAACAGCCAAACTGCTGTTTCCTAAATTGTGAGATCATTTTTATTTCCAAACTGACCCAACTCTAAGTCTAGAAAGGCAACAGACTTGAGAACCCATCACCTAAAACCACCGCTGCACTGACAACCTTAACTGTACCACAAACAAGGGAAATTCTCAGAAAGCCCATTCCATTAATTTGTGTTAGAAAGCCATGGGAACACAAGGCTTGGAGAGTTCCTCTCTCTTTCCAGGGTTTCACTGGAAGGAAGCCTCCTTCACGCACACAAGGTTTTTCTGGAGAGACTGTCCACACAGAAGAAAGATGACACAAGACTGGGCCACAACACAGGTCCAGCGATTTTTCTCAATGCTATTTAGAGCCCATAACAGGTTCAGAGAGGGAACCACCACAACTGCATTGCAAAGAACTTTGGTTCTTTGGAAAAGTGGTTGATCGTAGAGACAATCCATCAAAACACCAAACAGAATCACAGCCTGTTACCACCAAGGTCTCTTCCAGGTGAGTTGCAGAAGTCATCCCTAGCTGACAGCAGACATCCACCCAAATCCTGTAAACCAAGTTAAACTTATGATAGCAAAATAATATCTTGTAGATTATACACTCATGATCATCATATTCTCTGTGCTTGAGAATAAGCCTGAGATTAATTTGCTACTGACAGACACTGGAAGTCATAACAGTCATTTCTGCGGCATGGAGCAAGATTTTAGGGGTCACTAAGGGTTTGCTGTCTCCACACCCAAGCTCCCTTCATGTTTTCCTTTACAGGTCTCACTTTCTGCATGCTTTAAGGGTATAGAGAAGCAGTACAGAAGCAAGGACATTTGCTCATCAAGGGGAGGACTCATTCTCTCCTATTTACACCTAGTTTCACAGAGCTATGCAAGCTGTGGTGCACTTCACTCTTTTATGTGGCTTTAAACTTCATTTAAGAATTATTTTTTTTTCAAGCTAATGAGGGTTCTTAACTGGCAGTTTCCTTTGCAGTTAGTGACAAACTGTTTACAGTAAGAATGAATGTTCTCTGAGGAAAAAAGCTTTTTTAAACTCAGTTTTAAGTCTGTTTTTTTTACCTATGATTTTGAAATAAGGGTAAAAGCATACTCAACTGAAAAAGTGCACCAGCTAAGAATGACTAATATGACTCAAGCTCACCCCATAACCGGAGGTATTTGTTTATTTTTGAGGTATGGAGACATTTTGCAACTAAATATGACACTGAGTTTCCTGTAAGCTGCTTCCTTACGTCATGCATAACACTTTCTTGAAATTCACACTCTTTTTCCCTACTGACTCAGAGTAATACAGATTCATTTATGAAGCAAAAGTAGCTTTGCTACTCCAGATAAAAATCAGTCAAGCAGGAAAATAATAGTAGCAAACCCATAAGCTGTCCATACACCTACTTCTCTTCCCTCCTTTTCCCCAACCTATTCCTCCTTTCAGATTTGCCCTATTCCTCAGCAGCATTACTATTATGTGATCATTATCCCAGGTTAAAATTACCCCCAAATGTATCAGCAAAGCACTGCAATGTGCACACACCTGCAACAGCAAAGCCACGTTCTGTACTTTTGGAAAACATACATCCCCTTGTGAAGTAATCCATACAAGAGGTGCAGCTCTGTGTTGCAGCTCAGGAATCACAGTACCTGTCTGCCAATCCATGCATGCATGCTTGGAATACTGCAGTGGGAAACTGCCCTCCATTGTGGTGGCTTTGATGCAGTTTTCTGTCAGGGGTGCAGGAACAGGCACAGCCGTGCTCTGCATTCAGCTGGGCAGAGCTCCTGCCGTGCCTCGGCGAAGGCCACAAGCCCCGTGTGTGTCTTGCCCAGCACATACCTGTCCACTGGGGCGGGCAGCGGCAGTTGTAGGTGTTCACACCATCCACACAGACTCCCCCGTTCAGGCACTTGTGATTCGGGCAGTCGTCAACGTTGTGGCCACAGACGGTTCCCTCGAAACCTGGACAAAGCACAGACACGGCAGAATGAAATGGGCTTCCCACCTCTTTTGAAGAGAATTCAGCCCTCGTGCAGCTTGCCCTCTTTTCTTCTTTAAACATTCGCCCTGTTAACCTAATCCTGAGGAACCTCCATGTAGCACGTTGAACAGAGACTCTGTTGAATGCCTTTGCTAATAGCATGCAGGTCAGATGACATAGTTAAAACACTACTACCGTGGGTAGACAGCCAAATATGTTTTCACAACCAGAAAACACAAGGATTTTCTCTTTAAGTGACTAAGGAGGACTGTCATTCAAAGCAAACCATTCAAAAACCATTCAAAGCAAGACCAAGACAGTTTACTATGAGATAAGCTTGTCACTACCCACCAAGCTGCAGTTAGACCATCAGCAAGGACAAGCTTTTCCCATGGCAAAAAAGTGCCTGGCGTTCATGTCATGAATAGTTCAACACAGTCTGCCTTGGCAACGTCAAAGAAAGATCTTTCATGCTTTGAAAATGAGCTTCTAAATTCCTGATCCAGCCCTCTTTGGTGTTACACAAGTCAGTCAATCAACAAATTAGCCACCACCTAAGTGATGCTTACACACTAAGCCCTGACCAAAAACCAGAAACCAGATACCCTTCCCCAATGAAAACCCAAGCTTCTAATGAAGATAGCCACACTGACAAATCATCCTTGCTAGATCTCCCTCTCCTTTTCAAAGAAGTGGATACATTAGGGAAGGGAGTTTTCAATGATCTGTCTTCCCCTTGATTTCCCCTGTTGATTTAGTTCATGCTTCATTAAATAAACCTGCTATTTCTGCTCGATGAGAGCGCTATTTATCAAAGCACAAGTGGATGCATGCTAATGTGGATGAAGTAAATGATTCCAGAACACATATGTTAATTTAAAACATCAGCTCTGCCTCTTCACTGCTTTGGAATGTAATATTAACATGACAGAGTTCTCTCATCCAGAATTATGCTTTAACCCCTCTACTTTTGATGCCCTGTTCCAGACGTTTCCATAACATCTGTGTCAAGTCACACAGACCCTCTGAGCAACATCTGGTCCAGCGCAGATCATGCTGTGTGGCAGATGAGATGAGACTATAAATCTCTGAGGCAGTTTCTCCAGACTACTGCTACTCTCAAGAGACTTAGGTGATTCGTGTGTATTCCCATCTCTTGAATTTCTCCAACTGTACAGGTGAGTCAGAAGCGATGAGAAGTGCTGGCTCCAAGCTGTACCGAGTGCATTAGCATCCATCAGCAAGGAACAGCATTCAACATTAAAAAGAAACAAACAAAAAAAAAAAAAAACCACAAAAAACCACACAAAACCCAAACCAAAAGACCTTCAATATTACTCTCTGCTTTCACAGCCCTTCTGACCTCCACCCAAGATCCTAGAAATTTCATGACAGTAGGGAAGCTTAAAACTAAGAGGAAATACAATATAAGCCTGAATTCTAATCATTACAGCAGCACCTTCCTGGCAAAAGCTGCTGAGGAACAACAACAAAGGAATTCAATTAGTATCAGACCCCTGTGTTGAACATTATATAAAGCTACCAAGTATGAGCAAAGGCTCAGCTGTAAAACGCAGGGGTGTTCTATCAGCTTGTGTTTCAACTTGAGAGGAATCATCCCACTGACCACAGACTGCACTCACACCAGCACGTGACCAGCATGAAAATACACCCAGAACCACAAAGACACAAAGTTAAAGTTTTTATCCCTTCAGTACTGACAATATGAAGACCAGCCCTACTTTCTAATAAATGAACTGACAGCAAGCATTTATTTAGAAATGAATCTCACTGTACTTCACACAAATTTAAAGTGGCCCAGTGATTCTGAGAAATAATAAAGCATGGAAGTCACCCCAATACTAAAAACCTCACCAAGCCATTGTATATTTTCACATTTTAACCACTTACACTACCACCTAAGAGCTGGTCCTCAAACATCTCACACAAATGTAGAAAACCATTACTCCCACACTAAAGCTGGAGGATAGCAATGACAGTAGAACTGAGACAAGAAAAAAGAGTTTATAAAAAAAGAAAAAAAGGCAAGGCAGTAAAAAGGTTCAAGAGAAATGACACACAGACAAGTGTGCTCAGTCAAAAGACACCTCCAACAGAAAGGGAATCAGGAAGGCTTGAAACGGGGAAGACAACACTGTGTTGATTGCACAGCTGAAGAAAATAAAAGTTTGGTTTTTTTGGTAACTTCCCAAGTTCCCTTTAAATTTGTCTTACTCTGAAGAACAATTGTGGCTTACTTTCATAACACCTAAAAGCTGTAAAGGATGATTTTTGTGTCCTCTTCAAGTCCCCCTTACACTGCAATATTGCAATCTGCTTAGTTTGTAAATGAACCTGTCCTAGTGAAGTTTAGATTTCATTCTTAAAATCAGCCCTTTAGAGTCATGGTTGCCTGGGCCAACACACCTACATTTGAGCACGACAAGCATGAAGTTGCTCTGAGATATGTGAGCTTTTTTCTAGCTGGATCCCAGGATCTAGTTTCGCAGTTATATAATCTGATTCTTTTCCAGAAAGCCACAGAGTTCACTGTTTTGATGTATTTGGACACCTGACTCTATTTCCTGTTCCCCTCTGTGCTGGGACTCACTTTTTGTCCTTTGCTTTCTCCCTGCATGAGAATAGTTTGGAATACACATCCTGACTTTTGCTCTGTATCTCCAAGAACAAACTAAGGAATGAGAACCTCAAGGGGAAAAGCGTTCCCACTGCTAACAGCATGTTGTTCCTCCCCTAGTACACAGACTGACACAAGCAGATAACTTTATTCCTATGTCATCTGAAATCTCCACCCCATTCCAGAGCACCAGGCCCAATTCCCTTCAAATCTTACTCCTTAGCATTATTTCAACCTATAAATTACACCTCAGACTTTTCTGCAGGACCAATTAGTAATGGGGACACCTGAACGAAAACGTCAAGTTGTTGCCAGACTTAGGGCCCAAGGAAGGGAAATTAGGGATGTAGACTGCTAAAACTGAGCTGGGCTACTCCAGGTCAGAGAGTCAACTCATCTACAGCACGAGGGCACACATTCCACCTGGTATACCCCAGGGCTGCTGGCATGGAGAGCCTCACAGCCCACAGGAGGGTGCTCATCTCCAAATCCCAGCAAGCAGAGTCTTCCTGCCATGGAAATTCAGCGTGTGTTGGACCCCACTGGTGATGCTCACTGCATGGCACAGAGTGACGCTCCGCTAGGAACCGGCGTGAGGTTACTTCCTCTTCCCAGGAAGTGTTCCAGCTCTCATAAACAGCCTGCTCCAGCCTGACAGATCGTTTCCTGAACAAGCCCTTGGAATTCCCTTGGGTCCTTATCTTAGTTAATGGGTAATTATTTTGATGGATAACAATGAATAATCACTTTCCCAGCTAAGAACTTCCTCTATTGACTTGTTTAACATTCCATTAAAGTTTAGTTGCCAAATGAACTCCTTTTTTGTCAAATATTTATAACTACAAGCTCATTCTTCTATTTAAAGGAGTTGCTAATGCTTCAGGTTAAGTCTCTTTCAAGGAAATATTTTTGTCACTACTACTCTGTTATGATTGACCTAACATGCTCACTTGTCTGTAATCCCATTTCTACCTAAATCAACAAAGCCCAGAGGAAAAATGATTACACCAGATGGATAGAAAATGAGGTTACCTTTCAGACACATGCAATAGTGACAGTATATATAACTCCACTTTACACTCGCCATCAAATTACAACTTAACACATGACTTCATTAATTACCCAATGCAAAATTTGTTTGTGTACACCCACAAGTGACATACACAGTACTTGTGCGCCAGCAGAAAAGGCTGCTGTGACATGTAACTCTAGGTTCTAGGGTTTTCCTACATTTTCAAGCTCTTATTCTCATGTATCTGCATTTATAAAAAATTAAATTCGCTGAAAAGCCAAGAAGAAAATGTCTACAGGAAACAAGAAACCATTTCAGGGCCAGGCCAGAAGTAGTTTAATTATGCCTAAATTGCTGCTTGAACAGTTTCTTCAAAGTAGTTTTACAGGTCACAAGATGCAAAATCATATCAAAAACCACTCCCGCAGTTCGAGATGCCTCCTGCATCTGTGGCCATAACCCTGAGTGATGGCAACATCTTAAGGCAGTCCAGAAGGGCTAGAGCAATTCCATTTATAGTCACAGTATCATCGGCGCTGCTCCAATTCAGAGAGGGAGGCCAAAGAGGAATTTCTAGTCCATAATCCTGGCACACTCTTGCAGAGGAGCAGGCCTTGTTCACATCCTCCCTAGGCGTGACAGGCCACCATTTCTCTTCTCTTTCTGCTGACCTTTCCTTCCCAGACAAAACCTTTTCCAACACTTCAGAAATTCTGCTCTGCGCCAAGGGGGAAGAAATGGCTGAGTGCCTTGCCTTTATCAGAGTCTACTGTAAGCATTTGGGCCTCTACAACAGCTCCCTTTTTTGCTGTTTTTCAAATGACTAGTTTTAAAAATTCAAGCTAGCAAAACAGCATAGCCAACTCAAACAAATACAGGAAATACAGACGTGAAGGCTCTCAAAGCTGCATTAACTCAACCCCACTATACACATTGTGTAGGAAGTCAAAAAAAGCAGCTAATGATCCAAAATGTGTGAGCAGTGTAGATGTGTAGCTGTTACTACAGTAATCTCATTTTCATTTCCTGACCATAGTTCAGCCAGCCCACACACTTGTCTAAGGGAAAATCTGCTTCTACTCTGTCTTGTATGTCTGTAAGGGAATCACTAAAGCAAACTGTCTTATCAGCTTTACAGGATCAAGTCCCTCCAATTTCATCTTCCCCACTTCTTCCCCCCACCATACTGATCCCACATGAGGTCTAAAGTCCTTGAAATGGCTAAACAGATATGACTTTCAGAAAACTCTGAAATTCTGATTGTGACTGTTAATCCAGAGATACTTGGTCTATAATTTCATTTTAAAATGATGCAAAGCAGAAAAGCAATAAATTCCTTGAGAGGAAGTGTTAGTTAAGACACCAGCATTTTCAAAGCACTCTTTCTTCAAGCATAGTTAGAAATAATTGCTTCGAAAAATAAAGATCCATCCTTCTATTTTAAGATCGACTTTGATAAATTCTTGCTTGCTCAGGCAACCCAGGAAGTTGTTGAGCAGCCACTTGCTAAGGTTGGCAATGTACATTTAAGGTCATGTGAGTCAACACCTAAAGAAAAGATCTCCAAAAAGTGAACATTTTTCACAAGTTCTAAATGCACTTTCCACACATACCTGTGACTCCAAATGATCCTCATGAGAAGATTGTCATTCTACATTCATCCTAAACGGTATATGGCAGCTACATCTTTCACATAAATAACAACAGAGAAAGGCTTAAGGGGGGAGAGTTTACTTTTCCAGATTACCACACACCAACTGCTTGTATGCCAGACTGCAATACACTTAAGTAGGAAGTCTAGTCAAAAGCATTTCCAAACAATCAGTTTCCCATGGAGTTGAATTACTCAGTAAAAAAATATCAGCCTAAAAATACTCTGATATGCAAAGATGGCTAGTACTGCTCTGTGGTCGAGTATGACAAGTGGATAGGGAGCAAGAGGGATGAGACCACCAGGGCTCCAAGGTGACATAAGGTCACGTGTAGAGACGGGTGCCTTGAGTGACCAGAGCCCAGCTTGACACACAAAACCAACGCCGCCCGTGATCCTGAGCAAGCACATCATCCCTGCTGTGGATGAACTCAGGGCAGCCAACAGCATCAGAAAACAAGCAGTCATCATTTATTTGGAGACAAAAAAGGTGTGGTGAGTTGGAAATGATATCTTGTTAGATTTGGAGGAACTGGAGAAGAAAAAAAGGAAGATAATAGAACTTAATGTGTTTTAGGGGTAAAGACAGAGAAGGAGAAAGATACACATTCATTCAAGCACTAAAGTTAACTGTGGCCTTTACTGACACAAAACTATTTACAGAGGCTTGTGTTATGGGCATTTTGCATTCCAAATAGGCACTAGGAGATACCATCCTAACCTCCTTGAATCTACCTCATAGTTCTTACCTATTTGATTCTCTTCCTCTAATCAGGTTCCAAATAAATTTGCCATTTCCAGCTGCCTTCCCTTTCCTTCCCTTCCACATTATGAAATTCCAGCACTCAGACATTAACATCCTAGCAGAGCTTCCCGCCTTGCTGAGCTTTCTCTCCCTCCTACCTTCCACTACAGACATATCACACACAAACTCCAAGAGAAGCGTTCGGAAGAACACAGAGAGGAGTGCAGAGACAAGACTACAAAGCCAAGCACTCCGAAGCATTTACCTGGTAGGCAGTTGCACTCGAAGGTGAAGTCACTTGTCTGATGGCAGGTCCCTCCATTCATGCAGGGCGACGGGGAGCACGGCACATACACGCTCTCACAGTGGTGCCCTGTGTAGCCTGGCTTGCACTGGCAGCGGTAGGAACCGGGCAAATTGACACAGGTCCCACCATGCTGGCAAAGCCCTGGTGTGACACACTCATTCACATCTATCTCGCACTTCGGGCCGGTGTAGCCTGACAGGCAGATGCAGGAGAACTTATTTCCAGACACAGTACATGTACTCCCATTGGCACAAGGCTGAGATGTGCAGGCATCAATCCACTGGCAATCCCTTCCTGTAGGGAACCGAGACAGATTAACAAAACGTTATTTCTGTGGAAAATAGTACTTTTTTTCATGCTACCTCAAAATTATTAGTGTATTAAATCTTTGCATTATCACAGGAAAACTGATGTCTGCATTTTACAGTATTATGTTTGAAACGAAAATTCACTTGCGGTTACAGTATGAAGTCATTTACAAGGTAGCAGCAAGATATAGAATGTTGTGATTTATAAAAGTAACCCATGACCTGAAATCATACTATACACTGACAGTCACTCTTCTTCTACATGCCCTTCAAGAGTGAAAAGAGTAAGTTTCCATGCTTCTCCCCTCAGGCATCCAATTATAGTTTTTCCCACAGAAAGCTTTTGCTGGACAAATTTGCTGTCTTTTTTCCCTAGAAACTAGACTCTGAATTCAAAGTGTAACAGCCACTCCAGAGTAGCTTCTGCACTCAGTTTTCCCACATGGACAACCCTACAAGATCCAAATGCTTTTCTGCTGACGTGTAAAGGGTAGGGAGTTTGATTCCCTATTCCCCTTTGCTTTTTTTGGTCATGCAGTCATTTAGACTTCCTCTCATTTTTTTGTGCTGGAGTTAGAAAATTTGAGAGCATATTACTGCTGCCACAGAACATTCCAGGATGAAGCAATTCACAAAGGAGGGAGTCTGGAGGTACAAATGCAGAAGCCCACCTGTGTAACCTGGAGGACAGACACACTCATACGTTTCCTGGCCGAGGGGATGACAAGTTCCTCCATTCAGGCAGGGCTGGGACACGTAGCAGAGGTGAGATTCTGAGTACTGACAGTCCTCTCCCGTGAATCCTGGAGCACACTTGCAGGTAGGCTTTCCTATCAGAGAGGCAACTTCACAAGTTCCCCCGTTCTTACAGGTATTGCTCTCACAGGGGTTTCTGTACTGACAGTAGTCTCCAAGAAAGCCTTCTCGACACCTGCAACAGAGAAGAAATGAATTGCAGCACACTCACCTGAAGCCTTGCTGTCCTGGGAAGATTTCAGGAATGGAAGTTCCATGGCCACTGAAAGTCTTGAAACTTGCTGTAATTAACAGTAACACTAACAAACCTAAACATTAACATCACAGATGTAACAGGGACTTCCTGTGGGACTGTCTCAAATGAGATCACTGAAAATTTAAGTTCAAGTTGTGAAATCGCTTGTTACAAAATAAATAAGCACCACATTCAATCACAGTTATATCAATGCAGAACCTCGTTCTTGCACTTCCCTTCAAAACTTCAGTAAAAGCCTAAGTGTTAAAGAGTTGCTGAATAACAACTCCTTGCACCTACTCCCATTCTAACAAGCATCCTTTTCTAGAACAAAATCAAGCAGTATAATAGGTATTAACATCAGGTATCATCCATCTTTCGCAATATTTATAAACATTGTAGAAATGAAGTGTCTAGGGGCCTGAAGATCTGTAGCAGATCTTTCTCCACAACACTCCCGTGAGACAGGAATATACTGTTATCCTCATGTTGATAAGTGCATCTGGGACTGTGACATGCTGAAGCCTGCACTCAAATAGCAACACAAGCACTGCAGTCAGGTCTCCCACGCCCCTGGCTAGTACCCTAACGACAAGGTCATTGTTCCTCTGTCTCCCACAGAAAAACGAGTACACACACACTATCTACAACCAGGGCAATATTTTATACAAAGATCTCCGACTGCAGAATAATTGCAGTTATTTCTCTCTAACCTAAACTTATGTCAATACAGTCTGACTATGCCTGTCAGCTGTAATCCATCTTTTAGCTGGCCTTTGTACCACACATTTTCCATTTAACTTCCAGAGATAAAGGATGCAGGCAAGCAAGCCTGCAAAGCCCACCTCTGCATCACCCACAGTCCCATTTGCTTCTTTCAGGTAGCAGAAAGCTGCAAGGGTATGCTCTGCATAAAAATAACATCTAACATACAGGACTGTCCACTTGCAGTTTTTTCTATAGTGCACAGCTACATGTTAACTGGTGAGTAACCCAAGATACACACAGCCTTGGAGAACATGTATTTCACTTTAAAAAAAAGTCAGAGGTGAACACTAGATATGCTTTGTTCCAGACCAGGAGAGGTGCAATTATTAAATCAATGAGTTACTCAAACCTAAAGGGAGGAGACTGCAACTGCAAGAAATACACAAAGTCTCAAGTTAGTCCTCACACGTGAATGTATCAGCAGAAAGGCTCCCTTTTCCTTAAACACTTAAAAGTGTATGGTTGATTGGAAGGGGAAAAAAAACCAAAACCAAACGAACAACAACCAACACCAAGAAAACCCCACCACAACAGAACAGCACACCTAACTGGATAGGCTTTACAATTCAGCTGAAAAATCAAAGTATGGTCACGAAGCTGTGTTTTAAACAGAATCCTACAGGGATCTGCCTTTGTTCCTATGCTATTCAACACGCCTATCTATGATTAACAACAGAAAACCTCAGTGCTGGTCAAACACACAGGTAAGAGAGAAGACAAATTCCTGATAGACCACAGTAAGACAAACGGCTTAACAAGGCAGTCAGCACCTAAAATGTACTTTAGAACTGCTAAGTCACACATCTAGAAACAAAACATACACAGCAGCCCTCCCAAAAGAGGAGACTGATCTGGGAATGACATACTTGCTCTGGAGAGTCGTAACAGTCAGATAAAAGTGAATTCCTAGTGAGACATTTGGCCAGGAATACTTTACATGGACAAACAGCAAATATCAAAGTAGGAATAAATGAGATTATGTTATACCTGATAAATGCTTGGCACAACCATTACATGAGTTCTGGTGTTTGCTCTTTAAGAAGGAAGAGCTGAAGTGAATTCAAAGAAGCCAGTAGTAATGATTAATAGAAAACTGGCCACAATGAAAAGCTCAGGTAGCTCAGTCTATTTATCAAAAGGAAAAAGGAATGAGACAGCTAACCAAAAGCTCCAAGTACCTACAAAAACTCAGATTTAACAATAATTCCCAATCTAGAAAGCACAAGGGATAACAGACATGAGCATTTAAAAGTTGAAGCTAGATGAATTCAAATTAGAAATAGGGTAATATCTTTAGACACAGACAGTCTCTCAGCAGCAGAGAGAAACAACTGGAACAACGCATTTAAGGTTGCAGTGGAATTTCTCCATCACTCATGCTTGTTTAAAAGAACACCAGGATTGGCTGTTTCAGGAAGAGTATGCACGCTAGTTCAAACAAAGCTGTTCAGAGAGGTTATTATCCAAGTTATGCAAGGGGTCATTACTAGATGACCACAACTGTTTTTTCTCATGTTAAAATTTATTAACTAGCTTTAGCCGTATGTGTAAAGCAGGAAAGTCACATAATAGATGTGCGTAATTGTAATTTACCATTGCCCACACCCAAATTAGGCTCCTTTCACCGTATCTTAATACTTTCAACTTCATACCCAAGAGCAGACATGAAAGAGGAGATTTTGCAAGGCGAGGCAGGATTAATAAAGTTACAGAAAGCAAATCCTGAGACAATACCCATGCAGAGTATCCTCTGCCTCTTGTGCCACCCTCGGTGTAACAGCCGAAGGCTGTCGGTCAGCACGAGCTGCAGCCACATCACACAAGAGGCTTCGGGTATTCTGGGCCTAAGCCACGGCAGTTCTATAGACTTCCTTTAACATCCCAAATCCCTCCTCGATTCAGGTTGGAAATCAGTCCAAACGCCAGCGGGCTACAGCACAGCTTTGTAGGAGCTCAATCACAGAGAAATCTGGCACCCAGCGAAGACGGCTGTGCCAGAAGCTGGAGGACTGCTCGACTCCCACGGCATTCAAGCCTGCACACGGTGCACTGGCTGGCTCTGCTCACAGACCGTCTGGGTAACCACGGTTAAATCATGTCTCTGGACATCTATATATGCAGCCAGCAATTGTGTAAAGACAAACTGAACTTCAGTCCCAGAAGTCTTACAAGTTTTGGTCATAGGGATTCCTTCTGGTTTTACCACCATCAGTGATGGGGGATTTGGGCAGCTAAGCAGTCCTCAGTGTCAGCAGTGCACCAAGCTCCTCAGACTAAAGGTCACAGGCACAGGACACGCACTTGTAGTTCTCTTTATCATGAAAGAAAGAGCAACAAACCAGAACTTCACAGAACCCCAACTAGGCCATCTCATAAGGCAAATGAGCTACTCCAACACCACCCACTCCACCACCAACTACAAAATAAACCAAAACACACCTAGAAGTTGAGTCCTAAAGTGATTCTTCATTGAAAGACTGTAAAGCAAACCAGAAAGTCTAGAGGAACATTTCATGTTTTGTCCACAAGCAGCAAACTACCGAAATATGTCTCCTCTCCCACCCACCAACACTCAGGGATGCTGGAAAGTGCATTTAACTGTTGCTCCTAAACAACACTGATTAAGAATATTGCTGGTACAATTTAAAAGGAAAGCTGAGATCTGTGCTCTGAGACAACACAACCATCACCCACAAACAGCCCAGCATTTTGTACACAAATGTTCTGGTACAAAGTTGAAGAGCGCTCCAAGACCAGGCTTGTTCTGGTATCTTCTGAGGCTAATCAGAAAAACATGAGGGAATGCTCCAGCAGGGAACAGCAAAAGCTCTTTTAACTTTAGTTCTTTATATCTGGAAGGACAAAGCCTTACAGACTATGCCAGAGGGAACGTGCCTGCCTGTGGAAAGATGGTAGGTCAGGTACACACAGCCCCCGTACCCACCATTTTGTTCTCCCCCTGGAGAAGTGCTTGGTCACACAGTTATGCAACTTTCCCCTCCAGCAATTCAGTGCAAGCCTTTTTGAATGTTACAGAACAAAAAACCTACAGTCCAGATTTTCAACCATGTCTCCTGTCATCAACATTTCTAGGCACAAATACTAGTAATTTAGTTCTAAATGTTGGTGTAGACAAAACTGCAAATATTTGCCCCCGATTCATGGGGGATTCATTGGGCACCACATTGTTCCTCTAAAGATAGAGGCAAACACTGCAAAAGTGTAGTCTAAGTCCAGACTTTTTTAAAGGATATGATTAAACTCAACAGCAACTCCAGCTTCCCACCACCCCTGCTCTGCTCTCATCCCATCCTACTCTTTCAAGTTCCCTTTAGGAGAGGAAAAAAAAAAAGCCACTTGTCTACAGAGCAGCTTAAAATTGTAGCAGCTTGTGTCAGCTCCAAATGACATGCTCAGAACAGGAAACCAAATCTTTTCCAAATAAAAGCCACTGTTTCTCCTCAGTTTTCCATCTAACACTCAGAAAAAGAAACAGGAAGATGAAGTTTGTTCTGGCACTTTCTGGAAGCACATGAGGTCTCTTAACCTACTTCAACAGGAATTTAATCTTTTAAGAACAAATTTCACATACAACTTAATTCAAATCATGATTTCTGAAAGCTAGAGAGTTTGAAATGGGAAAATGTCCTGTGGGCTGCATCAGCTATGCAGCTGCTTCTAATTAAAGCTTCTCCTTTACTCTCTCTGGGCTACTTTCCAGCACAAATACTTTAGAGCTCAGCCTTTTTTTTTTTTCCCTCCTCCTTTTCAGCTCCAGCCTGCATTTGCCTTAGCTCAGGCTCTCATGGAGCTAAACAAGAGACGTAAAAACAAAACGAAGGTATTTATCCCAGTTTGAAGTATCCACAAATCCACAGAGCTGCATTCACTCTAACAACCTAATGCTGCAAGTGAAAGTAAAAAGATTCACGAAAGCTGCACTTCTGGCTCTTCTGCCACAAAACCACGTTGAAGTTACCTTCCAAAACTTAGTTCTCTCCTGCTCTCAACAGACTTCTGGAAAGTATGTCTGGTCTGTTGGAAAAACTTCCTCATCTGCCGTACTATATTTGCCTGGGCACATTCACAAGACAGTCTCTTCAAATGCACCTTATAGACAATTTTAACCAGACTTCCAGATGTTTGATTTTCATGGGAGTTTTCTACTCAGGCCCATGATATCATCTGGAGATGTACAGAAGGAAGCAGATGGTTTTCATTTAAAAAGCGAAGGGAAGAATTTCCTAGTAGTCTTGCTTCTCCCCCCCTCAACCCAATACTCCCTTCTCTTTGACTGGAAGATGCTTCAACAGAGAGGGAAAAAAAATGCAGTCTGATGACTAACGTGAGAAGGGTCTCAGCTATTTTGTTACAGATTTTAACCAGACTTCCCTCTGGCTCCCAGGTTCTGACTCCCACACCTACACCTCCTCTCAGGAGGGAAAACAGGATTCTCTGGTTAGCTTCACAAAGGCTCCTTCCCATGTCTCAAGGCACCCATTTATGCGTCATACTTTGAATGCAAACTGTGGGATGGGACGGCCTCTCTGCTCTGCGTTTAAAGCAGCACACAGCTATTGTTCCTCGTGCACAGAAAGTGCCTCTCCAGCGTTCCACTCCACAGTGCTCCGAGGAGCAACAGCAGCCACAGTCTGAACAGGCAAGGTTTAGTTCAGCTTTTTCTGCCCATCAGAGCACTGAACAGCTTTTGGTCTGCACAACAGAAAATTTTGACTGAGTGACCGAAGTCACAATTCTGTTCCCAGAATTGAAGCTAACAGTGTGTGTACCCTTCCCTTTTTCCTCTGCCCTGGTCTCAAGGGTCTCCTTTAACTTCTGAAAGGAGACAGAAGGAAACAGAAAAGGGCAGACCATTCTCAGAAAGGGACAACTTTTCAACTTCTGCATTTAGCCTCTTCTGGAAAACTCTCAGACCTCATCCTGCTACAAGGTCTCCTATGGGTATTCCCCATTCAATGGTCTAGGAGGGATTAGTCTCATGAGACAGATCCTAAGAAGATGATATCAGTTGCAGTCTCAGAAGCAGCGCTGCAGTCTAGGATCTTGCCTTCAGCCCCAGAAGTCCTCTTAAATCCAAGCTAAAATTAATTTATGAAAATCTAGCTGGAAGGAAAGGTAGGAAAAAACCTGGCGAGGGTGTCGGAATTACTGATGGTTAGAACTGGGATAGAAGCCCCTTACTGCCATGCTATTGCTGACCTGAGTTTAGCATTATTTGAAGTCCTCCTGTTGCCAGTCTGCAGATAAGAGGTAAAAATTCTATCATGCAATGTAAAAGGTACACAAACTTCTGCATCTGGTGAGAAAAACGCTGCTTGCTGAAGAGAGAGGAGCACACAAAGCTGCACAAACCCTGACAGCTTGGGGCACGAGAGGATGTGCTGAAGGAGATCGTGCTTTTGGCACCTCGGTCTCCCCATTTGACTAAGCACAGCTGTGAGGTTTTTTTACACCAGCAGGACTAACAAAAGACTTTAGTGTTAGAGCAGTACTTGGTTTCATACGGGGCTATGGCTATCCCTTCTGGACACATGAGTTGCAACAGTCCTAAGGTCAAAAATTCAATCTTCAAAGCCTGCCAAGCATGAGAAGTAGCAAAGCCCAGTTTCCTCCCTAAACCTTGGAGCACCCCTAGGTCAACTCCCTTCCCACTTCTGCTTTTCTCCCTGGCACAGTCTTGCTTCTGCTCCCTGTCACTGAGGTGGTAAGTTGGGAGAGGCCACAGCTGTCAAACATGGAGAAATCACTTAAGAGACTCTCCTTTAGGGCCCAGTCCCACTCCAAGCACAGAGAGACTGCTCAGTCCTAAATTCATGTGCAGAGTAGATCCTTACACTCAGAAAACAGCAGCCAGCAATGCCAAAATCTCTGCTTAGCTTGTCCTTGAAACAGCTCCTTGTACCCACACCTTCCTTCCCAGTCTGCTGCAACTGCAGAAACACTGCAAGTTCACAGTACTACCCCACAGACTCTTCCTATTACTGCTTCCCCAGTCATCCAGCAGCAGGAAGACGAGAGACAGTTTTCCTGTGATGTTCACAATTAGCATTAAGCAACAAGGAACCGTTATCCCACTTCTCTGCTGGATATGAAAGGATGCCAGAAGACTCCTTCGTGTTTGACACCTCAGTGTGCAAAAGGCTGCCTGGAGATGCTTTGAGGGGGGGGGAAAAAAAAGCCACCATCACAACAAAAAAACCCATCACAGTGCAATGCAAAGCCAAACTCCAAACCGAACTGAAACTGCTTTTTGTCAAAGCAGGACTTAAAAAGCTTGGAAGGATGGGTGCCCTCTACAATGTTGCTGCAGATACAGGCATATTCCTCGGAATAAGGCCTGCACCTTCACCATGCTGGTCGTTGAATGAGTATAGAAAGAGCTCTCACACAAAAAAATCTGGCCTTGGAAGATTCAAACGCAGGAATGTGTAATTTTCTAAATATAAAATCAAGGTCAGGAGAGGTCAGGAACTCTATCAAACAGTGCCACGGAACGACAGCCATAGGCCAGCAGCGTCACCAAGGGAACGGAGATACTTAAAGGGCGCTCACAAGAGCAATCTGATAAAGATCCAACCCCTGCTTCCTTACAAGGGTCACAATCACTGTTCCCATAACAGATGCCAGATACACCATAATAAAGGTTTCTTAGTAGAAAATCAGTTTCTTTTTTTTTTTTTTAATGGAGTAGATGCTACAGGATTTTCGGACAAAGAAAGCTGTTTAAGCACTAAGCTGCCATTAGCTGCTGGGCCAAATATCTAGACTAGGTGCTTTGTTATCAGTGCTTACTCATGTCTTATGACATTTGATTTCTGCTGATGCAGGTTCTCCCTCAGCCATTCGCTTGATTCTTACAGACAGCAAGATTGACTGGATGGTCTGACCACACACTACAACAAACAGTTCGGCTGAGAGGAGATACAGAAAGAGGAAGAGAGCCTGTTACAATAACTTATTGCTCAGCAGAGGAAGTACTGCAGATAACTTGAAAAAAGTGGAAGGGGTGGAGATGTTGCTAATCATTCAGTGATCCTGCAGAGCCAGAAGCAAAAACATTTCTACTCTTACAGTCATCAAAAATTCAGAAAGTCGTTTACATTACTAAACCAGGTTGAAAGTTCCCCTATTCAGAGTTCCTCATAGTGCAGGAAAGAAAAAAAAAAAGTTAAAACCAAAACAGGATGCTAAGAATCAGGCTGCTAAAGGTAGAGACTCCACAACTGAGGTGGGTTTTGCTACTTTTTTCCTTCCTTTCTGCAAAAAGAGTTCTTGAGCCACAACTAAAAAAAAACCAGACACATACTAATCTCTGTATGCAGTCCTTTCCAATTACTCTGGCACCTGCAAAGGAACTGAGCTGTTACTTGAAGGAGGGGTTGGCTTAAAACCTGCAAGAACACTCTGCACAAGAAGGAGGAAGGCAACATTAGAATTATAAATAACTCTGTGCACTAAAAAAATGTAAGAGCGGTCAAAGCTGCCATTGTAATGAGGGAAATGTGTCAAGATCTGGACTGCACTACAAATAGTGAGCAGAAGTTAATCAGATGAAAAAACTTAGACTATAAAAGAAACAATTGTTAGGACATGGTTAAGAGAAACATGCAAGCTGAAGAAAACATCCTTAGGAAGGTACAAGCAGCACCAACATCAACACTAGTCTTATTACCTTCCTTGTGACCTACATTCTTTGGCTCCAGACTACCATGCTTAAGTACACATCAGAAAGACCTACTAACGTCACACTATTTCTTGTTTCAGTCTCAAAATACAAGCGTAAAGCAGGAAGAGTTCCAGCTTTCTTTTCAGAAGGGCAGCTCGTTTCAGCCGACATCAATACAAAGCCATGGAAAGGAAAAGACTAGGAAGCAGCAGGAGTTAGAAATTTTAAAAGAAACAGAATAACAAGTCACACATTTGCTTTTCTGTGGCCTTCCAGCACATCAGGTATTGATTTGAAACTGAGAAGAACCTCAAATTAGATTCTGATTTCCCCTTTGTGTGTCACAGGTGCAACTTAAGCATATTGAGTTTTATGTACCATGTTAGTAGAGAACTAAAGGTTGTGGCTAGGAAAGATGGATGTGTAAAGAACAGTAAAGAGCAGAGCTGTGTGTTAACTAGGCTGAATCAATAAGACAAAACTCACTAATATTTAAAGAATTCTAGTATTAAGATAGTGATTTAGAATGCTAGAAAATTACATCACTTGCAGTGATGAAGTAAACAATGTTTCGAAGATAATCTGTTTACTGCAGACATAGTAAATTAAACCTGCCAAACAAGGAGGATACATCTTTTGACAAAATATCCCTTCATAAAAAAAAAAAAAAAACAAAATCCAAATACTGCAGTTTGAAAGGTGAACTACATTTAAATAGATGTGATATCATTGTCCAGACACCACACACCCTGTCAAAGCTTCTGCTGATGAGTTTTCCACGCAGCAGCAAAGTGAAGGCACCACTGAAGATGGGTGTCAACATTTACCAAAATCAATTACATAATAAAAACAAACCACGATGTTTGTTTGGATTGTTTTGTTGGTTTGTTTTTGCAACTCCCAGATATTACCTGCACTTAAGCATGTAGAAGGGAACTGAGATGCTTCAAAGTGCAGAATAGTTCCGAAAAACCACAAAAATATTCAAACTGGGGCTGAAGCTCTAAAAAGTAAGGCAAGCTATAAGATGAAGAGCAAGTTTCAACTTTATTTGTGGGCCTGGAAACAAGGTACAGAGTTTACCTCTATGATTGACTTGGCCTCAGTTCCTCATTTAATGCAAAGAAATCCTACTGACAAGATCCAAACCCAAGAATTCCAGATTTCTTACATTACAAAAAGCTAGAACACAAGAAGTAACACATTATCAAGAAACATAAACAGTCCTGATGGCGCTGAAAGTGCCCACTAAGAAAATCTTAAGAATTCACATTTCCTTTCTGGCTAGGACCCTGAATGAAAGATTGGTAATTAAATGGATAAGAAATGAAATCAACTTACTTGCAATATCCTGTACCATTTTGATACGAAATGCACTTTCCCTCATTAACACATGGCTTGGAATCATCCATACACTGCAAAGCTGAAAGAGAAGAAAACAGTCAAATCAGTAGCCACAATACATGTCAAGTCAAAGCTTCACGAGCATATTTGGGCAAAAGAAAATTTTATAAGACTGGAACAAAAACAAAGACACTATCACATAGTTTAATTTCATCTCTGGCAGCATCAAAAGAGCCAGACTGAAAGAAGAATCAAATACAGATTTGTTCATCAGGCAACCAAATCTTTCCAGAATATCTGTTAGGTAGATTTTCAAAGCAAAGCATTCAGTAATTTCAGCAAGCTACAAAGGCATTCATGTCAGCACCTGCATATTTTGGGTTAAATGTCCCCAGTTACTACTTTCTGATCAAAATTCTGGACTGAAAGTCTCTGAAATAAGAGGCAAGTACCCCTAAGCCTTCTTACAGAATATTTTGTCTCAAACTCTTTCCTTCTTTTTTATTATCTCTAGGAACACTTGGCACTGAAACAGGGCCATCCGTCCCCTCATGAGCTCACCTGCCAAACATCTCTAGCAATCCATAATTTTCTGCAACATCTACTGTTGTGGCATTCTGATTTCAGACAGAATTGTGTTTGAGAGCAAGTGAAAACATCAGAGCTGTTAACGACTTTCAGCAAAGAATTTGGTATTTCTAAGGAGGAGATGTTCTAACTCAAACTCAATATTTTCACTGCTATGTTTTTAAAAAGGCATTAAGTATGATACCATTCAAGGTTGCTCAATTTTTATCCAAATCTAGTGGAAGCTCTAGTGATGGAACCAACACATCAGCTCCAGCTCTGGCAAGTGCTTGTCCCATCACAGGGACCTGAAGCAGCACTCGGTGCCTATTTCTGAAGTGACCAGAAGGGTGAGAATTATGAAACCCTGCAGGAGCAGAGTGCACTCTGGAACCACAAAAATTTAGCCAGTCCACCTAGACCACAGTCTGCCATTTGAATAGCACCAAACGAGCAGATAAAAGCTCCTGGAACCAGATCATCTGGGTTCTATCCCAAACTGATCCACATATTAAGAAGTCACAAGCTCTTCCCAGCCTCCAATGCTGTTTCCTGGCTCCCAAACTCAAACAATTCCATGCCTTTATGGACCTCATTTCCACAACCTTTTTGTATTTGGGAAAGTATTTAAACAATCTTAATTAAAGGCACCTCCAGGCATCAATAATACCCAACCACCTAAACTGCCAGCTGCTGTATGGCAGATTCCCCCTCCCTTTTTTTTTTTTTTTTAAGGATTGTTTTCCTTTCCCCAAGAGGTATTAAATTTCCAATACAAATTCAGTAAGAGGCCCCAGGGAAAACTGGTCCAAACCACCACTGAAGTTGATACACTGGTGACCTAAGGAATGGGATTCAGAAACAGAAGAGTTAACACATCAGTCCCACTAAGCTCTCCCTGCAACCAGCCCAAATTCAGTCCAGCAATTGGACAACTTGGAACAGACTTTAGTTCTGCTGTCCAGAGCTTTAAGTGTTATTTCTCAATAACCCTGGAGCACATAAACAGGTCACACACACTACGAGGCACTATAGGAACGTTTCACGCTTGCAACCCCTGTAGAGAATACAGTTAAATTAAACTCAGTTCCCCAGGAAAATTATCAGTGTTTCCCACAATACAAGTATGCTTATTGCTGTTAACTTGATTTCTGAAAAAGGGGCACTTGGATGGCGCTGCTTCTGCAGAGCTCTCAGGAAATGAACAAAATTCCACTCTGAGCCCCTTTCAGATAACCCCTGAGGTCAGGGTAACCAAGCGACCGAAATATTAACACGGATTTTGCACGGCATTCCCTCCCACAGAGGGCAAGAACACTTACGCTGATTTGCACCTGTCTGACAATTTTTATCCCATTTAACGGCAACATCCACATGGCTTTGACTCCCAACTTCATCTGCTGCTGTCTAACACTGCAGCAGCTTGTTTTCACAGCGAAGATTAGCTCCAGTTAGCAGAGCTCGGTTACACTGTGTCCAAGAGAAACTGCACTGTGTCCAAGAGAAAGTGTAACGATTCCGACAACTCCCACCACCCCTGCTACTCCAGGGAAATGGAGGAGGGTTAAAGCGAGCCTTCCCACATTTCAAGAGAACCACGAGGGGAAGCAGGCTTGGTATTCTCATCTCGCCACCTTGAATTTTCATTCTTTTCACACCAATCAAGCCAGTGAAGCAAATACTCGGAGGATTATTTCTTTTGTGCTCAATCTTTCAAACACAATTTTGTAACCCCGTCGAGTACCCGCGTCCCCAGTGAGAACGGAGCAGCCAGTTGATTTTGTAACCCACATAGTAAAAGCTTAACTAGCACTTGGCCAAAAACACCCTGCAGCACAACTGCACGGAGGGGAACAAGAGGCTGATGGCTTTTGGAGTCACAGTAAGGATCCAAATAAGTGATTCCAGTTTGGTTTCCTGGGCCAAAATACAGACACAGCAGAGAGGATTTAGCAAAGCAACCATTAACTTTTGCCCAGGTTTTTGACAAATTATTCCCACCTTGAACTGCTGTTTAGCAGGTCATTAAACTACTACCAGCCCTTACAATTCTTTAACAGACACAACGGGGCAATAAATTTTTAAATATATATTTTGTCTATAGTAACTCAGAAGTGAAAGACACTAAGAAAAAGTGCAAAATATTTTTGTGTTTGTTTTCGGCTTTGGACTAAAATAGGCTGAAAATAAATATTTTGAAATGCAACTACAGCTGAAGTGAATGTAAATGTAACCATATTCTATATTAAAATGAGTATTAAAGAGCCACGTGATTTAAAAAAAAAAAAAAAGAAATCACAAGGGAAATCAAAGACTACAGTTCTCACAGTAAAATTAGCATTTCTTTGCACAAAGCACTGTCTTCCTGTATTTCATGATATCTTCCACAATTTCACAATGCATGCAAAACATGTCATTTCAACACTACTTACTTCAAAAGCTACTTCTCTGCTACTCTACCATGTCGTGCTCAAGAGTTAACAGTATCAGGAACTTTACCTTCAACCTCAGCAGCACAAAAAGTTTGTTTCACTACACCCATTACGTTAACTGGGAATACTCTGGTGTGTACAGCACGAGCGAAGACAGCCTTGTCTTGAAAAGATACAGAGAGCACCAGCACTCTGTCAAGGCTTTGAGTCCAACACGTTGATTTTGACAGTTTTCTTCTGCGTTTAACAAAAACAGAAACGGTGAATTGTTAGGTGGTTTTCTGGACTTGCCACAGCTTGACAAAACCACCAAGACCACCAGAAGCTGGGTTAGCCCAGACCAAGCACAAGCAGTGACGTTTCCAGTCCTCACACCCTGGTGTGGTGGAAGGTTTGCTCCCACATGCCAGCAGGTTGTCAAGGGGAAATCCCGTGGCTTTCTCGGGTACTCAAATTGCTTCATAATTTTTATCAGTCCCTTTAGGGACTATTGGGAAGACACCCCATGATT
Organism: Manacus vitellinus; assembly: GCF_001715985.3. Lineage (NCBI taxonomy): Eukaryota > Metazoa > Chordata > Aves > Passeriformes > Pipridae > Manacus > Manacus vitellinus. The sequence goes on from NW_021940565.1 coordinate 3,479,763, forward strand.
TTTGAAAGACTGGCTTCTCATGGACTGGGCAGGCCAACATTTGTGAAAGGAGTACCCAATTTCTGGCAGTCATTGTAGCTGAGTTCGAAGGATTTCTCAGACAAGGGCTCTAAGTGCAGGCGAGATGGACACTGTTAGCAATACAATCCAGTCTGGAGTCCATACAAATGCTGCACGTTCCTGCACTGAGATGTAAACTCTAAACTGACATTTAACATCCTACTAGAACTATTTTCCAAGGCCAGAGGGAAAACCAGATAGCCACTGCTGTAAAATAAGCACAAGCAGAAAGTGTTACTCGCAGACACATACAGAGAGCGTTGAGATTCTCAGCACCCAAATCCAAAGCTCACACTTAACTGGAACACGATGTCATCTAGGTTTAATTTTTTTGGCTAAAGAGACAGTTACAGCAAATCTAGGAGAAAAAGAAAAGTTTTGTTTCTGCCTCATTGTTCTTTACAATGCCAAGATGATCTGGAAGTTGTGATGTGGTTTCCACACTTTATCTGCCCACTATAAATTTAGATATTTTCTAGGCTAGAAAATTAAAAGAAATAGTGAAGGATTAAGATCAGAAGCTGTGTCAGAGTTCAGCTTTTAAAAGAGCTTTGATATAGGGAAACAGATCCATAATCAGAGCAAGTCTGAAAGGGCTTTGTTACAAATACTAAAAGGAAAGTAATGCCAGTAAACTCCTTGCCCACAAATTCAGAAAAAGTCAAGCAGAAATAAAAATGAAAAATACCAAAACAATCAATGCTGCGAAAAAGAGATGTTATAAAGCTGGTTTCCTGTAGCTTTGTGGTTGATTATCCTGCATCTAAGAAGGTGCAGGCTCTGACCAAAGGTTTTACTGTAAATAAAGGGAGAGTAATATTCTGGTAGAGAACATAGCTGTACCAGCAGCTCAGCTTTCTCCTTGGAAGGACACTATATCCTCTTTCTGTCCATAAATTTTTCATTAAGTATCAGAACCGAGACCTTTGTCATTTCTGGTTGAAACTTGTCCATAGGTTCAAAACTTCTCATGGGAGAGGGGGGAAAACAATCTACTTGAACATACAAAAAGAAGTCAGGCTAAAAACACATTCAAGACCAGAAAGAAAACCGAAGGGCAAAATAGGTTTCAGTAACTTTTAAGTAGTCAGTGTATTTTCTGTCTTTACTGAGACTCATGAGAAACAGCCTGACATTTCAACTGTGCTACCCATTATGTATTAAGAGAAAGGAGAGAAAAGGATTTGAAGCCCTCAAACAACAGCAAGACAAGATGTATGGAAAATCTCATGCTCAAGGTTGTTTGTCAGAGGTGGATCAGCTCTGAAGAGGACGACCATCAGCATGGCCAGAAATGCCAGCTACACAACAAATCGAGGGGGTCTCAAATTCCAAGGAAGCAAAAAACAGCTGCTGATTCCCTTCAGGAAAAACAGAGCGTGAAAAAAGCAGTTAAAGGAAAATGCTGAAACATGAGGTACATTCTGGAGGAAGGTCCTCGATGTGCAGAAAGGGACAAAATCCTTCCACAGCAGCACCACGCACCACACAAACAACTGCTGAGAAAGTTGGTAAGGAGTAAGCAGCACTCCACATATGGAGAAAACACACAAAAGATAACAAAATTTTGGAGGAAAACCACAAAGGACTAATTACACTATTCACTGACCTCAAGAGATTACAGTTCCAGTGAGATTACGTACTAGGGAAGAACCCATAGTAAATAATACCAGGGAAGAACCCATAGTAAATAGCAGCTAGCTGAAAATAGGGAAAGAGCTTTTTCTTTTTTTTCTGAAGAACAGATCATCCCATGGCAGCCACACAGAGGGGGAAGGAAGCAAACTGGTAAAAATCCTTACTGTGAAAAAGGGGTGAAGCCTGATACTCAGCTCAGATTTAGAAACTGTTAACATCTGGGGAATTTAAACAAGCACTTCACAGAGAGAGGGCAGTAGTTAAGGACAATGCTTGTCTACAGGGCATGGAAACAGTCTGTAAAGTACAATGCTTTAATCAGATTAAGACATCTCCAATGTTTTTACATACAAAAGCCTGAAATCGATTGGATAACACAAGACTCATCAGCTAACAAGCTAAGCAGAGCTCAGAGGAGTGTGAAGGCAGTCAACCAACACCCCATACTTTTTGGGAGAGAAAATCCCAATATCTAAACTGGTTTCCTACACTAATGTGTCTAGACAAGCGTAAAAATTTGAGAAGAGAGTATTAAAGTGGCTTTCAGAAGAACCAGCCAGTAAAGAAGAAGAAATTCTGCTACAGAAGTTCATCAGATTTTTTTGAATTCAAGAATGCCAACAGTAAATCTGACTACATGCCCAGACATTATCTGTTCCAGATCTCTCCTCCAAGTATCTAGGAACCATAAAAACTACTAATTGGCCCTCCTATGAACAGAGCTAAGGACCATCATGCCAATTCACAAGTAGAGTTGAAGTCTTTCGTCATCAGGGTCTTGGGCCCAGAAAGCTACAGGATGACTTATTTATATTAGATGCAGGTACAGTTCATGTGATACTGTTGTTGTTGAAAAACTACTGATAAAAGCTCACATTATAATACTACTGAATTCAGGATGAACCCATAACACAGTTCGAAGACTGTCAGTTGCCATTTCTCCATCTCCTTACACAGCTGCTGTTCCATGCCTTCCTCTATTTTCAGTTTTCCAAACAAAGCCAAAATGCCTAAAATCCAGAACTGCAACATAAAGCGCTTAGTTGGAAAAAAAAAAAAAGTTTTCAACAAAAAAATGTAGGGAAGGCAATTAAAGAGCTGAAGAGGTATTGGTGTTTCCATGGCAATCTGGCAGGCGGGAGCCATGCTCGCCTCTTCTCCAAAGTCTTCCGTCATTCTCCAGCACTAAATCTTTATTAATTTGAACATTAAGCATGTTTGCCTGTGCAGAAATGTTATCCCACTACTTGTGCTGAGCAGTGCTTCCGCAGCCATCCAGGGTGTTGTCAGAGAAGCAAGATGAAGACTTGCTGCACGGAACAAACAGCAGACGCCCGTGCCATTTTGAGATACAAAGCTCTTTTTTCATACCCACAGCAGTCTAAAAAAAGGACATGTGCCCTAGGAACAGATTATTTTCTAAACAGAACGGACAATTATTTCTGCAGATCTCAGATGACCCTGTTTAGAACGATGTAAGCACTGTTTCTTCTAGGGCGGCACTGACAGTCCTTGACTTCTGTTGTCAAGATGATTTCAAAGTGAATTCATAAAGACTAATAACATAAGGACAAAAGGACCTTTTAACACAGATGCTTAGGAAAGCTTCTTTTTTCCTCCAACATTTCTAGAACACATCCCAAAGAATGGGTGAGAATTAATAATCACTGTATCCATTCTCCACTTAACAGTCATTAGCCAAGAGTATAAACTTAAAGGAAACAATGTTACATCTGGAGTGACAAAGCACGACTGCTTGGTTTTGATATTAAGTCCAGAAGAAACAGGCTGTCAGAGTCCTGCTGCTGCTTTTCCACCTATTCCTTGTCCTGGGTTTGAAGTCCAGCCACCCATACCCTCTCATGGCACAGACACCACTTTCGAAAACAGGAGAAGCTGGACAGGACCAAAGCCTACTGAAGGGAATCACCCACCTATTGCAACAGCAACAAATAAAAAAAAAAAAAGGGGAAGTAGCTGTGAAGGCTGACAAAAACCCAACCCATCCACTATAAGATATTCGAATGCCAAATGCCACCAGGGGCGTGAGTCCTCCTTTCCCAAGGATTCAAGTCCTGAGAACATCAGCAGGAGGATCTTCACGTATTTCTAATCTGACTAAGTGATGCCCTGCAGGTGGTGATGGGAGTTAACCAGATTCTCATCGTGTTCCCTTTTGAAAGTCTAAATCAGCATCTTTGATAAGAACAAATTTGATAGACAGTAACACCTTCAGAAAATCAAGTCCAACTTGCTCTCCCATAAGCAAATCCATAACAAGCAGACCGGTGCTGTCAGCATTATCTGAAGTCCTCCAAAGTTTCACTGTTTGAATACTAAAGACCTCAAACTGCAGTCCACGCCAGCGCAGCGCTGATTAAAAATCCATTGTAACCTGTTAGAAACACGGGCTGGCAGGCAACAGCAGCCCGGTGAGGCAGAACTCAAGAGTTAACGACAGTGGGTAATTAGGGTGGGCTTAACAGCCAGGATTCCTGCCTGATCAGAAGCGAAGGGAATCTCTCACAGCCAATTATCAGGTGAGTATCCTCACCAAAAGCGCAGGTGTTGCTGCCCCACCCCAGCTTACTGCACCTTCAACTGCAGCCCTTTGCAAAACTAAACTGGAAAAGCAAGTTACTGCACCATGGGGCTTGCATGATGAGGCAGGGCTGAGTAGTCCAAACCATAGCGTTTAGTGCATCCAGGAGCCTCCTATTTATTGACCAAGAGGGCTGACATCAGGTACCTGCCCTTTCTTGCACAAGAGCATCAAGCCAGTTGAATACGCACCTGAAAATACCCTTTCGGTGATTTCATCTTTCCCTTTCCCATTAATTCAAGCCGCAGCTCCCACTCCCAAGAACAAGATGCAGGTCAGTATCCCAGGAAAAACAGGAGTCACTTTCAGCCTGGAAAGAGATTTCACCCACAAAGCCAAAAAGTTTGGCAGAATGGGAAGACCTCGACCAGCCTTACAGGTGTCCATACCCAGGCAAGTGACAACAAGTGATGCCACAGCTATTTCTCCTCTCAGCCCATCAGAGAAGGAACCAGCAGGGCCAGCAATAAGCTGGTAAATTGCTGGCATATAAAGTACAGTTTTAATAAGTGCACATGACATTTGGTCTTCACAAAAATAGTATTTTGCCATCTTACATCTTACCATGTAAGCCATTTCCAGAAATAACAGTTCTATTATGCACCATACCTGTACCCTAGCAAGAAAACATATTTCTGAATTTATAAGACACCTACACTTGAAAGACCCTTTAATTTTCCAGCCCCTTTTGAGCAAACCTGGCCAAAACGTGTTCAGGAAAACAGCTTTTTTTAACTCCAACCATCTTCTTGCAACATATTAGTAGAACTAAGTAAGTCAATTTCAGAGGGGCTTACTGGAAAAAAAAACCAAAAACATTTCTCCCGGGAGACAAATAATGACCATTTCAAAGTCAAAACAGATTGACTGATTGACCAACTACTCTGTGTCCAAACCGGCAGAAGTGGTTAAAGCTCTGCAGACAACAATTTCCACTCCCAACCATACCGAACAACAAAACTAATTATCACTGTCTTACTCGCGCTCATGCCCTAAACAACTCCCACTAACACCTTCATCCACGGCTGCACTGTTCACAAGTCATCTGAAGAGCAATCCAGCCTCTCAGGAGTAAAAAGAAGGAATGAGAAGTCACTGCTGGTCCTCGATAGCTTTAACGTGCTGCAAGGCTGCACAAGCTTTACTCCAGGAGCAGGAGATCCACCAGAACCCACCAG
>NW_021940565.1:3486200-3491790 GCF_001715985.3 Manacus vitellinus
GCGGGGCCGAGAGGGAACGGGAGGCGATGGGGATGGGGATGGGGATAACGGGACAGCGGGGATGGGGGTGATGGGGTCCGGATCGTGGGGATAGGGATGATGGGGAAGTGGGGATGGACCGTAGGGAGGGGAGATAATGGGGGGAGTGGGGATGGCGAATGATGTGGGGCTGGACCGTGGGGATGGGAGATTATATGGGGACTGGGGACGGACCGTGGGGATAGGAATGATGGGGGGAGTGGGGATAGGGAGTGATGGGGATGGGGAATGGTGGGGCGATGGACCGTGGGGATAGGGGATGATGGGGGAGAGGGGATGGCAGAGTGCAGGGATGGACCCTAGGGATGGAGTATGATGTGGGGGAGTGGAGACAGGGGATGATGGGGGCAGTGGGGATAGACCATGGGTATGTGGGATGATAGGGAGCAGTAGGGATGGGGGATGATGGGGGCAGTTGGGGAGGGGTGATTGGCAGAAAAAGGATGGGGGGATGGAGGGCCGGGGCAACAGGACATGTTGTCATGCCCTTGCAGGGTGGTGGCAGTGGTGCCCACAGGGGAGGACAGCAGAGTTCTCCACTGGACATGCTGCCCTGCCCTTCTCTCAGATGTGGGGTGCAGGCAGCTGCTAGGCAGGACTGGTGGGGCGCTCCCATCCTATTGGGATGGGAAACCCAAAAGCAGCCTCAGCCTTCAAGCTCACCCCAGTGGGCAGGGGACCCTCTGAAGCATGTGGACAAGCTCACCCCCCCAGGGCTCACCCCCACAGCTGCTTCTGCTGCAGAAGCCCGGGAGGAGACCTGGGTTCCCACGGAAGAGGTCTCAGGAGGACAGCAGCTGGATTCAACCTCGATATCCCTCCCAGTCCTCAGCCATCATTTAAAGCGTTAAAAATCCTTCTGCCCTGGCTCAGGCTCTGGAGGACTGAGAGCCCTTTGTGTGCAGTGCTGACACGGCAGGCTGGCCCGTGAAGGCAGGATTGTGCTGGGTTCGGGGGAGAGAGGGGGTAATGAATAAACCTCACTGTTTTCCCCCTGTAATTCTCCAGATCCCAGAGCTCCTCCCAGTCACTGCCCTACCCCCTTTATGATTTTTTCAGGTATGCCAATGCAACCTTGGTGACAAGTCCCCCACCATCCTGCACAGCTGCCAGATTTTCCCGTCACCACTCCAACAGCTGCTCGTGGGTAGATGACAGTCCCTCACAGCTGTGATGGCCATGCCATGGCATTGCTCCTGGCATACACCCTCCCTGCAGCTCCTGACCTGCTGGGGTGGAGGCCGGATCCCCAGCATGACCAAAACTTCCCACATATTAAATTATGGGCAGCACCGACCAACACTTTAGTTAAAATGATCACAGAGCCGAGCTGGGAATTGAGGAGGGACAGGGATATGACTACAACAAGAAAGGCTTGGGGATGATGTCCTGAATGCAAATCAGGAGGAATTCTGATATTTCACCAAAAGCTGCCATTTCCATCTCCCCTCAGTGCTGACCATTACTTATGACCCCTGACCTTGAGGCAGCTCATCCTCTGCTGTGTTTCACTTGGCCTGAGCACAAGGCACTGAGCCCCAGTGCAGGGACAGGATCCAGGGCTGCCCTGGCACAGTTCCTGGGAGCAACCAGCTCCAGCTGACAGATGAGGCTCATCGGGAGAATCCAGCCTGGAAGATGGAAGGTGTCACTTCCCTCCCACAGGTCTGGGGAACCTGCTGATGGTTCTTATCTTTCCACTCTAACCCTACCCTCGTGGGAGCATGTGGGCTCAGCTGCCCACAGAGCAGAGCATCCCACGCAGGGATGACCAGCAGCCAGCAGTGGAATTGGAGATCTGTGGCAAGGTTTTTGGTAGTTTCCATCTGGTTTGCACCATGCACTATTGCCCCTCTTTGTCCATGGAACGTGCGGGAGTCAAGCCCCTGCTGCCCAGGGTGGCAAGAGGAGGCAGGCAGGGTGCCTGAAAGAGGGCTGAGTGTGCTCTGCCACTGGAAGTGATGCCAGCTGAGGAATTAGGAAAGCTGAGCAGGCTCCATAGCCACGGCATCCCTAGTTAAATGGCCCCAGCAATTAGAGAAATCCTGGCACTTTAGCTGACAAAGGCAGGGAGATCAGGTGCTCTCCGAGGCTCCAGCAGTCTCACCCTGCAGTGGTTTTAGTTCCTGCTCCACGGGGCATCCACACACTTTGTTCAGAAAGGGAGCCACCAGGAACAGCATGTCCCCACCTCCCAGATGCCTCACCTCTCTGCAGCCAGGGGGATGCCGATGGGCAGACATGTGCTGGGGCTCTGCAGTGCTCTTCCCAGCTATCCTCGAAGAATGCAAAATGCATTTGGACATTCTGAGGTGTTTTTGGGTATCTGTACCTGGTCAGTGAGGCCCGTGGCACTTCTTCTGTGTCCTTCATCTTGGAGGAACCGCTGATTTCAACGGCTTTGGATTGGCTTGCTTTGAAGAAGTTGTGTTTTCTTGCAATAGCCTTTCAGTGACATTGATGGTTGTTCAGGCATTCAGACTGCAGCTCAGCCCACACCCCAATGCCTGCCTTACATTCCGGCATTTTACATCTTATCCCAGATAAATGTTGCTCATTTTTACCTGCCCCTGATCTGGGGGTCCTTAGGACATGCTTCAGTCATATACCCCATTCTCTTTTGTGAACAGAAGAGCTGGAACCCCATTAAAATGGGAGCTCAGGGTATTTCATAGTTACAAGACGTCAGCAGCCAAGAGGTTTAAGAAAAGCAGGAGGGAGAGAGGTTTCCAACAAAATCCTCAGGGCTGGCAGCTTTGTGCTTGTGCCGCAAATAGCTTGTCCTGTGGCTCATCTGCAAACTCTTAACATCCACATGACTTGGCTTATACTGTGATTACCTTACCTGCCAGCTAGCTTCATCTTAAAAGGAAACAGAGAAGTGCAAAGGCATTCCTGCATCAAGCCACACTGGGCTCCCCTCTCCCTCTGCCTTAATCGCCGGGGAATTTGTACCCTCTGCCTTAACTGCTGCTGCCTGCTCTCAGCAGCCCCTGGGGTATTTAAATTGCAGATGGAGCTGCTTAGCTTTTACCAAAGTTGGTCTGATGTACAGGGTGGCCGTGAAGCTCCCCAAATGCCCCTGGCTCTGTGCATGCTATGAAGCAAGAACCCACTGATTTGTGGTCACTCCCCAGGTCACAGCCGGTGCTGCAGTGGCAGCTGGCACGGTGGTACGGCCGCGGCACAAGGAAGGGGCAGCTGCTCACTGCAATCTTTACGTTGCCTTTTTCAGGTCTGTACCCAGCATCCGCTGGATAAATGGGAATCTGCGACTCTCCCTGATGATCAGCAGCCTCTGGGGAGCTACACTGGTGATGTGCAGCAGGCCAGCACCCCGCTCCTCTCCCATGAAAGCCACCCCTTCTGCTGGGGGATGGCTATGCAGGCACAGCCCCCATCAGCTCTGGTCCTCATGCAGGTAGGGGCACAATAGAGGCTTCCTCCTATTCCTGTGGGACCCAGAGCAGTCGTGCCCTTTCATCCCTCCTGTCCCTGGGTAGGAGCCTCATACTGCTCTGTGCAGCCTCCTCTGAGCTCGAGCTGTGCCAGAAGCAACCTTCTTGCCTCATGGTTCCCTCCTCTCCCAAGGTGGATGCCAGGGGCAAGATGCCATTGCAGCTGCAAGGTGATGTCCATGGTGGGGACATGAAACTCTGGGAAAGGTCCTGAGGAACCACACACACCTCATGCTCTCCAGACTCTGGCCCACACACATCCCAGTGCATAGGACTTAGGGTCCCTATGGCTCCATCAATCACATGTAGTTCTGCTCTTCAATGAAAATCCTGTCTCTGCTGCCAATCTGGGGGGCCCCAGTGGTGTCCGACGGGGAGGGTGCACTTTTGTTCTGGGTGCTGTGCTGCAGTGGGGCCCATTTCCAGTGAGTGTGGGTGGTGTGCCAGGGAAGCAGAGTGTGCTGGGGTGACCAGGGAACACTCGGAGGCCAAGGGAGATGCTGGGGAGAGGAAGAGAAGAAAGAAGGCAATGACAGAGGAAACAGGTTTATCACCTCACTGCAGGGTGCTGGGGCTCAGCCACAGTGGGTTTTCTGAGCCTTGGTTTAAAATCACACTGGGCTCCTCCATGCAGCCATCAGCCCAGAAAAAGCCACATGTCAGGGTCTGGCAGCCCCATCGGGGTTGGCATGGTGAGCAGGGACTCCCCAACTTCTGCTTTATCACCTCTGGAGGGTTTGTGAGCTCAGGCATGGCTGCAGCCAGCTGGGAGCAGCCGTGCAAAGCTCTGCAAGGCTCTGTGCTGTGGGCAAACCCCAGGGCACCCCCGCAGGGGACACAAATGGTATCCAAGCCAGGGAAAAAAGGGGGACAGGCTGGACAGAGGAGGTGACACAGCTGCCCCAGGGGAGGCAGAGCCAGGGACGTGTGGGCAGCTGGGTTGGAGGCTGTTGAGGAAGCACGGGAAGGGCGTCTGCAGTGGAGAGGTTGTAGCCCACTTCTCCCCAGTGCAGACTGCAGGAACTTGGGAATCTCAGGGACCCCCAAAGACCTCAGGTCTGGGGGGGACAAGAGGGACAGAGTGAGAAGGCTGCCAGGGGGCTCAGTAGGTGCCCCTAGTCCTGCCTTGCAGCTCGCCAAGTGCTCAGGACCAGCGCTGTTGCATCACCAGAGACAGGGGAGATGGGATGATTCAGGATGCTCTGGGATGCAGCACTGACTCAGGCCAGTGCAGGAGGGCTGGTCTCACAGTCAGCTGCCCCTGGCCAGTTACCAGCCTAGCACCCTGCTCTCAGAAAAGCCTTCATTTTTGGGAAGCAGAAGATCAGCATCCTTGTTTCCAAAAGGTCACATTGTAGCAATGCAGCAGAGCAAAGTGTGAGGAGAGGAGAGGGGAGAAGGGACCTCCAGAACCCCTCAGCCTGGCTCTACAGGGCATCCCTCCCTGGCCCAAGGAGGAATTCAGAGCCCCCTAGAGGGACAGAGCTGCTGTGTCCCCATGTCAGCCACTGAGGTAGGGTAAACAAGAACTAGGGTGCTTGAAGGCTGAACTCCAACCTCTGCCACCCTGGTCATTGCTCTCTGGGAACTTCTGGGGTGTTGGGTGCCCTGAGTAGGTGCTTGCTCTGTCACAGGGCTGCTGGCACAGCCCTTCACACCACTGGGACGTTCACTCATGTCAAAGCAGCTTCCAGAAACCATCCAGGGTAAAATGCCCCTGTGGTCCCAGAGGGAAAGATGCTGAAAGTGGGGTTTTCTCAAAACCTACTCAAAAGATGGGTTTGCAAATGTGAGGAGCTGGTTCAAAGCAGGGGAAACAACTGGTAACCAAGTCAACACAGAAACCAAAACCCTGTCATGTTCGAATGGCTGCTCCCAGAGTGATGACAGTACAGAGCATGGCCACAACCTGTGCCAGGTAAGACTTGGTTTTTATTTGACAAGATCAGCTGGAGCATCCATTCAGTCTTTGCCATCCAGCTGCACTCTTTATCTCTGAAGTTCCATGCCCCACCCATGGCAGGTTTGGCAGCATCTGGGAACCAGCTCTGCCTGTCTGCTCTTGCTGCTTCACTCAGGGAGAAAACCTCCAT
>NW_021940565.1:3492805-3501300 GCF_001715985.3 Manacus vitellinus
GACCCCTGTGCCAGCGGGGACCCGGCCACCACTCCCAGCGGGGCTGCACCCTGCGCCCACCACGGCACACCTGGGCATGGACCCTGGCCCTGAGCCACCCACGGGCGCTCGTCCAGTTCCGAGCGAGTCGTCATGGAGAAACCGGCACTGCGCTCTCCCCCCGTCTGCCCCAAGCAGCCCGACAGGAGTGACCAAGCTCACGCCTGGATGCTCAGGAGCTGCAAAGAGCCCCCAGAAAAAAGCAAAACTCAGCCCACGCCTCCCTCGGATAAAGCATCAGCGGCATCTCTGCCCCGTGAAAGGGAGGAAAGGGGGCTCCGTGTTTTGAACCCAGTGTGGAAGTTGCTTGTAAGGTGCTCCCTGGAGCCCCACGCTGGCCTGCGGGAGAGGAGCCCTGCTTGTCTTCCCTCTTGGCAAGCAGCATATGTAGTAGCTCCGGGTCCTGTTCCTGCTGACACACCCCACTCCCAGTTTGTCCTGCTTCTCATGTGCCCTGTGTGAACAGCCACAAAATTGTCCCCAAAAAGTTCTGCCCACGCTGAGGAGGCTGCCTGCAACATGCAGACACACAGCAGTACAGAGAGACCCCCACTATGAACAAAGTACAGTCTCTCTGCCAGAAAATGGCCAAGATCATATTTTTCAACTGGTTTTGCCTCCAAACAGGAGCCAGGTGGCTTCAGCTATGGGGTCTCCACCCTCTTGTGTCCCTGGAAGGAAAGAAAGCATCCCCCAAGATCACAGAAATGAGACACAGGACACTCCACACTGCAGAGGGGATTTTCAGGAGCATTTATTTCACTGCTGACACGGGGGCTGCAGGAGGCAGCTGCTCCCCAAGTTGCCCCGTGCTGCAGGAACATCTCCCTCCTCAATCACAACAATCCACGGACAGTCGGTGTCTGAACGGTAAGACCTTCCAGCACCTACATTACACAGACCTACATCACCGGGACATTCACCTGTTAGGGACACCACTCAAAAGGATTTAAAATAATAATAATTATAATAAAAGCAACCTACAAAGTAACACTTGGAGGCATCATGCAGAAACTGGATTACTTTAGACTATGTGGCAGCTCAGATTTGCTGGGTTTATCAGTGGATGAGTGTTAACTGCTTCCCTGCCAGTCCAACACCAAGCTGGGGAGCATTCCCAGACAGGACAACAGCTCTGTTTCCCACCTGGTGGCAGGAAACACTTCCTGCCACCGGTCACAGCTTGTACATCCAGAACTACATAAGATTATGTGCTTTTAAGAGGTGCTGGGAAGTCCTGAAACTTCCTTCTGTGACACTGCCTGCAGAAGAGTGCCTGAGCTGTGGGATTTCTTTTCTCTCTCTCTTTTTTTTTTTTTAATAAAACCAAAAGCTGACTGGCAAAATGTTACTCTTAGCACAAGTGGACCAAAAAAACAATTTAAAAAAAAATCATATTACACTCGTAATATATAGATTGGCCCATAAGAAAGAAGCTCTATACTATTGCCCCATAATGAGTTTTTCTTCACCTACAGTTTCAACTTCCCAAGTGAGGTAGGGAGAGGGTGACCACAGGGAAAAAAAGTTGGTGTTTCCAAAGAATTCCACTATTTTAAAGTCATCCTAATCCTTCATGTAAAATTCAAATGTTCTTTAAAGAAACACTGCCTTTTCTTCACAACATTCAGAGTTTTGGGTTTTTTGGTTGTTTTGGTGAGGGAAAGAGGGAGAAAGAAAACAAGGATCCCAGAGATGAAATGCTGGCAGTTTTGACACATTTTGGAAGGAAAGCACAGTTACAAAAAGGAAGGAAACGATGTAGTGAATCTGCAGATAAAAGGAAAAAATAAAGAGTGCTGACATAGTTTGCACTGTGCCCGCTCAAACAGCACTGAATTACACACCCTGTTCATGTGGAAACATACTGTCACACACAGCTGTCAGGAGAGGGAAAGTGGACACTTAGAAAACCTGTAATTTAATTTTTCAGGAATCAGTAATACAGAAGCCTTCCATTGCCCCTCCTAGTACTAGACAGAACATATTTTAAGGCATAGTTTAACATCCATTTCTTCCTATAGCAACTTAAAGTGTAACAAGCCAAGATGTCAAGACACAGAAAACTCAATAGGTATTCTGACAGAGGTGAAAGCTGGTTTATGTACAGTGCAGTATTTGCCTTCAAACAGGGGAGTCTTGAAAGAGAAAGAAATAAAAATAACTGCAGACCCAGATTCTAAAAAAGCTAACATTACCAACACAAGGAATGTTCATTAGAGTCCAGTTCCCAATAGAGCTACTCAACAGGAGGACATACAATGTGATTATGCTAAACTGCACTGATTGACTGTTCTCAGAGTGCCCCGGGAGGGGGGAGAACCGTGGGAGGCCAAACTCTGCAGTACCCTAGTGCAAACTGCCTCAGAGGAAAAGCCTGCAGTCAACAAGCCTTTACACCTATTGTTAGGCTCCACTGAGAGCTGCAGTAGTCAGGTGTCACCTAACAATCTCAGGACACTCCGGTAAAGGTGATGGTCCTGTGTGGATTCTAATGCACATCCCCCATGAACAGTGTCCTGCACACATACACCTGCCAGGCTACCGGCTTTCCCTCTTCCATGACCGAACCAGCTCACAGCCACCAGAACCTCACGTAGACGATCAGCATGATAAAAAACACAGCTACGGCCGCCAGCTTGGCGTATGTGGAACGCATGTTCAGGTACTTGGCGTCCTGACGGTACTTCTTGGACAAACTGGACAAGTTGTTGGCCTTGGAATCAAGAGCTGTTAAAGGGAAAGGGGAGAGAAGTCAGTCAAGATTAACCGAATGTTCTCCAGGTGTTACCTGAACTGTACACAGCTGCAAGCGCAGCAGTTTCATGTGGCAGCACAGCCTGAGCCCCTCTGCAGTGCTCTAACGCTTGTCCTGCTGGGATGGGAGCAACCCAAACTGGTGAGATGCTGGTCTCGCCCAAAAGAAGCATCAGTACCTGCCAGGTGCTTCAGGATGCAACCAATCCAACTGAAACACCCACTGAATTCCCTGCTTTTCTCAGGAGGCTCAGGGATTACCCAGCCTTTCCCTTCAGTATGCTCTGCCCACCCAGCTGACCAAAGGGACAAGGAACTGTGTGTCAAACACTGGCCACTCCCAGTACCTGAAAGTGCCTCTCCTCGCTGTAGGACTTCCTCAATGTTGGCCACCATAATCCTCTGCACATCTTGCAGCTCTGTGTTGATGGAGCCCAGGTTCCTCCTCGCCCGGCTATCAATGTAGAGCTTCTTAGTTTTCTGGATGTAGGTGTCTGGAATGAGACAGGGCTATCAGAGGTGATCTCACCTAACACAGAGCGGCCTGGCTGCTGAGGGAGTGGGAGCATTGCTGAGACAGCCAGGAGACTACAAGCAAATATTCACTGGAGCAAAGCCAGGAGACTAAAAGCAGGAAATCTGAATCAAAGGACATGTACCATTTCCCTATTCTCCTGCATGCACCCACTCCTCTATTCTCCAAAATGCCCATGTCTCTAATGCCAAGAAGAGGTTAAACTGTTAATTCCATACACCAAGATGGAGAGGATCCTGTGGCTGCTGCTGCCTGCCCCAGCAAGAAGTTTCCCAACCAGTCACAAGGAGCGGGACCTCACCAAATTCAATGAAGGAATAGGGCCTGGAGACTGTTGGAACCTTCTTGCCATGCTGCTCATCAAACTCTGAGTGCAAGTCTTCCAGATACGCAAAGGCCAGTTTCTTGGGGAATGCAGCTTCACACAGGACCAGGTAACACACCCCCTTCTCGATGATGTAGCTAAAAGAACAGCAGACAGGGCATTAATCAACCAAATCTGAACCTATCCTATCAAACCCCACCCTGCATTCCTTTATTCCTACAAGGCAATGACAAGTGGGTACAAGGACTTTCAGTTTTCCATGCCTGCATCAAGTGCAAACCTTTCTACAAAGCAATGGTTAATTTTTTTTTTTTACCAAAATAAATTTTCATGTAGCCTCAGACCCTACACCCATGCCAAGAGCCCTGAACTTTGCCTTCACTGGAACAAAAGCTGGTCTGTGAATATCACTAGCTGAACAAAATATCAGCAACAAAAGAGTTATAATTTTGGAGTACAAAAGAGAGGACACCCTACTGCCCTCCCACAGCTGGGAGAAGGGGAGCACAAGAAAGTTTGCCAGCAGAGTAGAGGGGAAGGTGGCCAACACATCTCTACTTGGCAGCACAGCCAAGTACCTGAGGCACACAAATGGAAAGCTAAAGCACTGGGGTTAGGACACACACAATAATTCAGTCTCAGTGTGCTACAAAGCCACACAGTCACTGCCAGCTCTCCCCTTCAGTTTTGGAGGGCTGGGTATCCCTTTCCTTCCCCAACACCAGCCTGTGGGTGGGGTGTTGCTATTCACATGCATCACCTAAAAGGTAGCTGGGGAAAAATACTGGTGATACACAGGTTCCGGTGACCTTACCTGTGGATTTGCCATGGGTAGGTGTGACTGTGCCACCAGTGCTCTGGCTGCAAAGTGAGGAGCTCTAAAATGCACAGTGACACCTGCTGTTGTGTCATGCTGTTTGGTTTGCCCTGCAGCTGAGGGTGCAGGGGTCCTCCACTCCTCCTCCCAGCATCCCCATCCCATCTAGTTCTTATTTGTTTGCAGAGGCTTAGGGCTGACCTTGTTTAGTGTGAGCTCCAGTGTCTCTGCCAACAGGGAGAACAGGGGCTTTTCATTATAATTCAGCTAAAAAGCCTACTGGAATAAGGGCTAAGATAGAACCAATCTTCAGATTATTTAAGCTGTGCTATGACTGCTGCTGTACATTCCCAACTACATTTTCTTCCTCACTTAGCCAATATAAAGGCAACAATATTCCCACCAAAACCAAGGGAGTGGAGACAGTAAATAGCCCTGGAAACACTTTTGAACACTTATCTATATTCTCCAGGGTGGAATGTAAATGCAACTTTTATGTTACCTTCCTTTGACTTTCTGCATAATGTCATTATACATTAGTCTAGTTAGCATAAAGATTAGCAGTGTATTAAAGAAATAATCCAGTCCCAAGGGCACAATAGTAAAATAAGTAGCTTAAAATTTTGTTAATAGTCACATCAGGCTTACAAAACAACTTCCTCCCACTCCCCACTGCTTTCTAGATACCCCCAACAGGTCCATGTCCTTTGAATTAGCCATCCTCAGCTCACTCCTGGGCTCAGGAGTCTCCATTGCATCCGTCTTTATATGGGCTGTGTGTGAACCCTGCCAGCCTTCAATCAACAACTCATCTACCCCAACCAGAAGCAAGAAACTCCAATAGCCATAATCTGTTCCACAGCACGTCCCCACGCCTTTGTTCCTTTATATGTCCCTCAGCCAGGAGTGCATCAGTGCCTAGGACTAATGCTACACTACATCCTGCCTCTGTTCTTCCCTTACCCCTGGAGACCTGTTTGATAGACTGGAGTTGCTACAGATCATCACCCAGAGCTTGATGTAGTCACTGTCATGACAAGCAAGACTTGAACAAATCTTTTGAAATGAGGAAAATGTGTGCCAGATGGGAATCCTGAGAGTATTGCTGGAGCAGCACTCTCCAGATGAGAGCACTATGAGGAATATGTCCCATTGGCACAGGTCTGTTTATCTGTGCCCGGGTCAGCTGGTCCTGCCTGGAGCTCTTCAGCTGTATTTCCCACTTGCTTTTCCCTGATGAGTTATTCAATGTGTTAGATTTAAAATTGATCGGTCAGCACCACAGAGAGTGAGCTCACCTCATTCTGACCCAGTTTCAGATGATTTTGTCAACCTCAGAGCAGAGTTTCCACACAGCTGGGCTTCTCAGTTTTACACATTGTGTGCATCTCTGAGCTTCAGCACAGCACCTGCTTAGCACGTCCTCACACCAGGGGCAGATGGTGCCATTTGCCACTGTTAACTCCTGCACTCTGGATTCCTGCACACTGAGTACAGCCAGCAGGTTTCTCATAGTCATCTGGGATATCTGGAGAGAGAAAAACTTCATCCTGGTAACAGTGGCAAAGGCCAAGGGTCGCTTTCAACATGACAGGTAAGAGCCACTTCAGCCATTCATCAGCCAAAGGTCACCTGCTGACTGACAGCACAGGAAACACCATCAGTGTTCTTGTACCTGCATAGCCATGTGCTCCCAGTGCTGCAGCTGAAAGGGTGACACAGCTTTTGGAGCTGAAGCTTAGGCAGAAATCATCTTAGTGGTCATAGTTTAAGCTCCACATTTCAGCAAGGCTTGGCTCTTCTCTGAATTGATGCAAGCTAAAAACATTCAATACTACCACCTCAGCAAGTTCAGCAATATCCTTAGCCACACTGCTAACTCACACCACGAAATGCTCTGTCCAGGTTTGTGCTGCCCTCAGCAGCCAGGGCTCTGATTTGGCAGAAAAAAATTGGTGAGCTGCGCTAACAAACAGCGTGGTCGTCAGTCAGCGTTATTTTAGACTACATCTCAAATTCCCCTATTACCTCCCCTCCCTCTACAGAGGGATTTCTGACCTGAAAGTATTCTTTTCACACAGGTCCTGCCATAATATCCCACCTCAAAGGAGGCAGCAGCGAGTGCTCTGCAGCAGCAGCTGTTGGTTGGCAGCAGAACCTGTCTAGGGACTAACTCGACTCAGGAGGAGGAACACTCCTCTCCCTGGCTGCCTGCCAGCCAGGTAACCCAGCTGTTCCTTTGGGACAGCTGTCAAAACAGGAGCCTGCCCAAGCCCTCCCTCCCCATCAGAAGTGGTGGCATTACAGCCACCGTTAATAGGCTTTGATTTCCTGGGCACACGTTGCCACCTCACCAGACATCACTCTGCTTGCATCATGGAAGTAACTCAAGAAGGGATTTACTGGGATCTACACAGGCTCTTTCTCAAGGCTTTGCTGCCAGTCTGAGCTACACCCATGCAGTGCCAAGGAAACACTTAAAAATCAGAGAGTTTTTAAATTCTATAAAGATTCAACGTGTAGAAAGAAGACAATGTAGAGCAGCACTTTGCAGTTCATTCTGCAACAGGAGATAAGGATGGCCAGACTAATCAGGGTTGTCCTGTGACAACCATAAGTCCCTATCAAAGGCAACCAGAAGCCAAGAGAAAACATTTTTTTAAATCTTGTCATGGTCACTATATGTAAGCCAATCACTAGAAAAGTAGCCCTCAAAACCTCATGGTTTTTGCCAAAGATTGCCCTTCCAAAAAACTCCTGTTCCCAT
Source organism: Manacus vitellinus (assembly GCF_001715985.3). Taxonomy (NCBI): domain Eukaryota; kingdom Metazoa; phylum Chordata; class Aves; order Passeriformes; family Pipridae; genus Manacus; species Manacus vitellinus. The sequence goes on from NW_021940565.1 coordinate 3,500,046, forward strand.
CTTTTCATGTTGCCAAATCTCTGAAGAAAGGGGCAGGGTGGTAAATTTGCTTGTTATAGAAGCAGAGACCTAAAATCAACCTTGCCCTGCATTAAAAGGCTCTCTCCCCCTCACCCAGCTATAAACCCACACCCAGTCACCAGGAATCCCTTGGGAATCGAGAGGGATCTTGCTGCTGGCAGTACAGCAGAAGTGGTGCAAAGTGCAGGAAATCTTGGCATATTGCTGCCCAAACTGCACAACTCTGCCTTGGTGCCTCACATGGAACCTGATCTCAGAGACTTGTAGCAGTTATTCCTGCTAATAGCAAAATTCTGATTCTTGACAGGATCTTGACTTTCTCAAGCTTTATTCTGCCAGATAATGACATATCACAGAAAGAAGCATTTACTTTATCACACACAAGCTCTCCTGCTTTTCACTGACTGCCAATTTTTCCCCTGTTCACTTGCCTGTCCACCTCCCTTGCTATTGATTAAGCAATCAGGACATCTGACCTGCACTCCCTGTGTGCTTTCCTTATTTTATATCCAAGCTCCCTTGCTAGAGTGCTACTGGACAATCAACAACAAGGTTGAATCTACAAGATGAGAGAAAGAAGCCTGTCAGATAATAGGGAAATAATAATAAAAAAGCTCGGAGATGCTCCATGTGCTTCTAATACATGAAGCTAATGCATGAAAAGATGCAATCTCAGGGAACACAGAGAGGAAAATCCTGTGCAAGAGGAGCTCACAGTGGCACCGCCAGACTGGTTTTACCAAGGACATCTCTCTTTAAAGACAAGACACAGGAGGTACAGGAGAAGCAGCGAAGGTATAGTAGAGAGTGCAAACAAATAGAAAAACCTTGAAGAGAACAGAACCTGTATTGTCTTCAGCAAAGGCAGAACCATGAACCTGGCTGAAAATCAAGTGCCAGACACCTGTGCCAAGCAGTGACAACTCACACATTCTGCCCTTCGAGCAGCTCAGCTGGCAGGGCAGGCAGCTGAAGCAACTCTCCTGTTTCAGGCAGCCCAATTCCCAACAAACCCTCACCCCGAGCCGGAAGAGCCTTCACTCATTCCCACGGCGGAGAATCCCCTTTTCCCCACGTCCCCGCCCGGCACTCACTGGAAAGCCATGGCTCCCGCCTCCAGGGTGCATCTCGTCGGGGACTGCTCGTTCAGCTTGCGGAAGAGCTGCTTCGCTTGGCTCTGGTACTGCTGCAGGTCGCGGCCTGACTGAGGAGGGAGGGGGGGAGGGACGGGCTG